>NC_132911.1:89111437-89411437 GCF_047675955.1 Chlorocebus sabaeus | reverse complement strand
GTTCAGCACTTTGAGAAGCTGGGAGGAAATTTTAAGATGGGCGATAATTGTGAGCATTGACAATGACTCAGACTAGAGGGAGGGGAGAACTATGTTCTACTAGAAAGCTCCCACCTGAAGCTAATGAGATCATTTTCCAAGGGGATCTAAACTAAGATAAACAAAAAACAATATTCCTATTAACCATGTAATGTGTTGTTCAAGAAGGTAAGTATTTTACCTGGATTCATCTATATTCATGACATCGCTTATTCAACAAATATTGAGTAATCATTATGTGCCAGACACAGTTTTAGACAGCAAGGTGAACGTCAGCATGCAAGACTCATATTTGTGCCCTCATAGAGCATATGGTCTATGAAGATAGCCTCTTTTGATGGGGCGTTTTCCCTCAAAACAGTTCTAACCTGTTCAGCTTGTGTACTGGAATAAGGACCATTTGTAGCTGGCATTAAGTCATATGTTCCTCCCCCACATAGAGTCAATACTGGATACATCTTTTACAGTGCATAAGCATTACTAAGTAAGTACCTTGAGAGAATCAGCTTGTGTATTATCACTAATGATCAAAGCTCCACACCTCCTAATTTCAAGGGATTTAATTAACACTTCCAGTTCACACTGACCAACCTGGTTTGACTTCACCTGGGTGGTAATCTATTAAATATCTTTAGCCTCATAGGACTCTGTCACATGATTTGACTTCTGGCATCTCAGGACTCTCCTGACCCAATATTATTTCATTTCTTAGGGTAATGAACTTATTCCTGTCACTTTTCAAAGTAAATTAACATATTGGCCAGTGAGGTGATGAAAGACATATCAAAACCACTAACTGCAAAATTATACTTTATTTCTAAAGATTTTATATTAAATGGTTTAAAGATCTAAATATATGGATTTTTGCAGTGTTAGGCCAGCATCATCCTAAAGGCATAATTAAAAATATGGATGTAAAAGCTATAGTCTGACTTGATTTCATGCCCCTGAAACCCATTGTACTAGTCTGAACCCCAGAATTCTAAACCAATTTTGAGGCCTCTGGAAAGTATTTCCCACTATCAGATATATGGCCACACATTCATCTTCTGGTCTGCAGTTTCCTCAGAAGGCCCGTACTAATTGCTTTTTTTTTTTTTTTCTCCCCCCCCCCCGACGCTCCTTGAGGAATGTAGCATCCAAACTGAGAACTTCAGTCCTTAGTGCCATCCTTCAGCTATAAAAATGAACTTACAAAGTTTGTTGCTCTTAAACTCTATTTTTGTCATTTATGCTGCCCTTCCACTTAAAAAAAAAAACACAACACTCAACGTTTTCCGTTCATGTCTTTATTGGTTCTGGTGATCAGTACAACTGCTTTAACTTCAAGTGCCATCATTCACTGTTTTGTGTTCTAATGATCATTCATTCCAGCCTCCAGTGAGAAAGACAACAGAGGCAGTTTTTATTTTAATAATCATGCAAAGGAAAATGTAGTGAAATTAAAAATAAATGGCCCTCCTTCAGGTAAAGAAAAATACTAGGATAAATTCAACTACATTTATGAAGAAGAAATTGAAATACTGAATCAAAAATTTGAAAACTCCTGATTTTATTGCGTTTTCTTTTCACTGATGATCAAAACCATGTAATCTTAGTAGCTAAAAGTTCAATAAATGACTGACTTCTTGCTGGTGTTGAGTTAAAACATATTATTAGCTCAGTTCTTGCTGTCCGTAGTCATTTTAATTTCTGGTTTATGTTTAATTGTTACATGATCTTCATACACCTCTACTACATGTAGAATTACTCATATTTCTTTAAGATGGACAACTCATAATATAAAAATAAAAACAATGAAGTTCTGTGAAATTTTAGGTAACAGAAAAACTGGTGCCCAATAGCTAGCCATTTTAAAAATATCTTTACTTTTCCATCTCTGTTTCTTCTTCTTTGAAACTTTACTAAAAATGCTACTTTTATAGGAAAGATGATTATTACAGAGATCAAATGTGAAATCTATGCTTTCATATTAGGTCTTGTCAAAAGTAACTTTGGTTTCTTGGTGACGACATCTCTCACATTCATTGCTCAGTGTGGAGAAATGAAATAGACTTGGAGTAAGGAGCACCAGAAGGAGGCAAGGAACCAAGCTCTCCAATGGCAGGTTTCCTTTCCTGAAGAGGGCAAGATCCAGCAGCCTCATTTGAAGGAAGCTCTCACTACCCTGTTCTTGATAGGCTGTGGAGGGCGCCAGTTGCCCACAAGGGGCACTGGGGGCTCGTTCTCAGCGCTGGAGAGGAGGCTCCGCAGCTTGGCCATCTGCAAAGGGCAGGGGCAGACTGTTAACAAGACATTCGGATGAACTGGACACACTATGCAACAAAGAGGTGTAAATACTGGTGGGGTTTCTTTTGTTTGTTTGTTTGTTTGTTTGTTTATATGGAGTCTCGCTCTGTAGCCAGGCTGGAGTGCAGTGGTGGGATCTTGACTCACTGCAACCTCTACCTCCCAGACTCAAGCGATTCTCCTGCCTCAGCCTTCTGAGTAGCTGGGATTACAGGTATCCGCCACCATACCTGGCTAATTTTTTGTATTTTTAGTAGAGATGGGGTTTCACCACGTTGGCCAGGCTGGTCTCAAACTCCTGACCTCAGGTGATTCACCTGCCTCGGACTCCCAAAGTGCTGGGATTACAGGCGTAAGCCACCATGCCCAGCCAATACTGGTGTTTTAAAAATGACAAGCAAACCACACAACCTGTCCCCAGTGTCCAGTCCAGAGCTATTTAGCTAGTCGCTGCAGAGTGACACGCATTTTTTGTTTATTTGTAAAAGCCCATTTCTTCATTCTGTACAAGATCACTATGTCCTCTGGTCACAGCCTTTTCCTCTTGAATTCTGAAACATTTATTTTTATCTGAGGGGTCAGTATAAACTATATACTTTGTTGGAGAGGATGACCACATCCATATATCAGTGTAAATAAAATGTAATAGACCTTTTTTGTATAAGTTTATGGAGTCAATTATTTTAAGAGCAAAAAGAAATCCAACTCATGCTACATTTTCAATTTTAAATTGTCTTTTCTTTCTTAAAGGATAAGAAAATAAATTCTCATTAGTAACACTATGATTCTATATTAAAATATTTTTACATTTCTTCTTGAAAAAAATTTCATTCTTTCCAAATAGTTACATCACTGAACGATGTTGTTAAATTTGATCTTTTAATAAAAATGTCTTTATAAACTGACATAAATATGAAAACTGTTGCCTTATGCAAGAGACACACACTGGGAAACTGATTTTACTATTACAGAATATGCATGCTCTAGGTTGTAAGTCCCTGTGTTGTTTACTTGCTTCAATCTGTTTTTCTCCATGTTCTTGCCCACTTATTTTCTCCTATGTAGCTTTTCCCTGAAAGTGTCTTTAATGAATGTTACTAGGACACTCTTTAGATTGAACACTAAGAAGGGAACCTTGAGAAGAGATGCCAAAAATACTGGGAACTGTTTGGAGGTGGAATTACAATCCTGCACTTGGCTGTGTAATCATGGACAAATTACTGAACCTCTGAACCTTGAATTACGTATCTGTAAAACTGCAGAAATAATATATAGCATACAAAATTGTTAAATCCTTTCCATTAGCACCCTTCTCTTCTCCAGGTCTGTATTTATCATCCCGTCTCCTTACCAGTGCTCAGTATTTGGCAACATCCAAATTAACAAAGATTCATATTAACCTAAACCCTTTAAAGTGTTTATAGAGCATAAACTCAGGCATGGTCAGTATCAAAACAACTTTTAAATGATTTGTATTTATCCTGGTACCCTTTGGAGGCCAAGTTTTAGAAAGCTGAACAAGCTGGTTGTAACTAACCAGGGCAGACCATGAAATCTCCAGCCATAGAGATGTTCAGTGAGTATCCAGTTAGTAGCTATGTATTTTTGATTTGGTATATGTATCTTACATAGGCAGACAGCAACATAAGCCCATGTGTTCACAAGGCTGCTCACCTGGTCAGAGCTCACGGTCATGGGCTCCTTCAGCAGCAGCCACACGATGCACTCCTCACAGGGTGGCGTGGTGAATGACCCCTGGTAGGTCCAGTAGTCCCGGCATGCCGGGAACAGGCAGGATGGGTCAAACTTTGTGAAGGGTGCCTCCTTGCCCTGGGTAAGAGCAGGTTGCAGGTGCAGTGAGTGTGTGCATGCACATGCTCACCCACCCCAATGCCCTTATCACTTCATTTGTGAGAATGGATTTCAAATGCAATAGAGAAAATAGAACTTTTGAACAAAGTATAGGCCTGTCAAAAATAAAGATCAAAGCGGGGAAGCTGGTTTGCACATTATTACTTGATCTGACACAATCATTGTCACACTGTGTTCCTTATTGTTTTAACTGTGAGTAGAATTTGTAATTCTATCACTCCTCAAGAAAAAGGAGAAACTGATATCCCAAGCGTAATTGAATTATTTCATGTAAGTTAATGTTTTGTTGTTGATGATACCAAAAAATATCAGGCTTGCATTTTTATTGAATGTTCTACTTGGAATACTTACTTTCTCTGTTAATAAAACTCAATAATATTTTATTAGAATGGTCGCAAAAAATATCAAAATTTTTCTGTTACTTACATGAGTCTGTTGTTAAGATTTTAAATTTATAAGTGCTTCCCAGAAAAGTCATCACCAAGACTCAACAGACCAGTACTGGCTGACATTTAGTATCTCCATGATGGTATGCATGCATATATGCAGTGTGTGTGTGTGTGTGTGTGTGTGTGTGTTGGGCGAGGATGCGGTGACCACTCAACTTCTCTGATTCTCACTTATTCCATTGAGAAAGAGATTATCTGACAGGATGACTATCACCATTAAAAAACTGATATATGTGAAATTGCTCTAAAAACTGCATGCCATACAAATATAATAGCATTTATTTTTATATTTATGCTTAGCATATCCATCAAACTTAGTAACAGATTTTAGGTGAAAAAAAACACTTGAAAATGTGTAAAGAAAATTTGCATAATCTCCTTTATGTGTTAGGAGGGAAAATGATTTTTGTTTACCTTTGTCTTAATCTTGTCCAATGCATCAAGGAAAATCTGGAACTCGCCTTTCTCACGTCCTATCTGTAAGAAAACGGAAATCCAAGTATAATTCTTTTACTTCTCCATAATTTAGGATTGTCTTCAAAGCTGATTTTGATTCATCCATCTGCAACTAGTGTTTATAAATCTGCCAGAATATCTCGTACTAAGCAAAAACATAAGTTTATTTTTCCTCAAGATTTTAGAGTATATATTTTCTGATCTAAATTTGGACTCCAGGCCTCTGAAGTACAGGACCACAAAATTACATGTTGATCTAGTTCTGTGTCTTTGACCTTCTCTGAAAAGTCATTCCACTTTTCTAAAAAACAGATTTAGAACCAAAATGGACCCTATGTTTCCCAAACTAAGCTCATTGTCTTTCTTCTCAGACCTACTCCACCTCCTGCTGTGCTGTGTTCAAGCACCAGAAATGACCCAATGAATTGAGAACCTAAAACAAATTAGGTCATTCAAAGAGAAAGAAGCCAAATTTTCACCTCTGGCTTGAAATCTAGATTATGTTACCACTAACCTTATGTGTTAATGACACTAAGTCCTCTTTAAAGCAAGGCTGGCTCAACAACACACACATTCCATGTGCTATCTTAGCCTGGGATCATGTGAGTGGTGACCACCTCAAGCCGAGGGGATGTCCAGCCAGAGACTTGGCATCATATGGTTCCCAACACTGACTTTTCTGGTTTCCAGTGCAATTGAAGTGGAGCAGTGAGAAAGGAAAATGAATATATGCCACCTTTGCCCTTACCACCACGATAATAAGCGCACTCTAAGGCTCTGTCCCCGCCACCTACACACACACACACACACACACACACCCCACATCTGGGGAAAATTTAGAAGTGCTAGGGGTCCTGGAGTGTGGTAAAATATACACTTTTAGAGAAAAGCAAGACATTTTGAGCTGATCTTAGCAGAAATATCTTGATTAGTTGAATAATAAAATGTATATAGAGGGAAGAAGGTAAAAATGAGGGAATGAAACTCAAACTATGCTAAGCATTGGTAGGGAAATACATTTTGAAAGAAAATATATGGTCAATTTTTACTTTACCTTCAGAAAAATGCCAATCACAGCGATCCCATCACGCTGCTTCAGGGCTTCTTTAAAAGTGTTATACTTGGGGTTCCAGTGAACCAAATGAAGCTGAAACCATAGAAGACAGATTAGAAGGTAAATTCCTGGAATATGGAAGTAAGTATAACATCATCCACAGTAAATCCAATCGTGGTACAGGATAAGGTTGCTGAGCACTCTCATAAAAGCTGAGAAAATTTGAAAGAGTAGCATGTAGTATTTTGGTAACACTTCTAGTGGCTCAAATAAAAGGCATATAAAATTATTTATCTCCTTTTATCAACCAGAGCTCTGAAACCTGGTGGCAACCTGATCTTAATGTAGAACATGGGTACCAGTTAGGTTAATCAAACTTTCTATGCTGAGTTACAGAGAATGGCAAGAGAATACAATCACTTGCAGCAGTTAAAAAATGTTTTATTCAAGACCAAAAGTACGAAATAATCCCATATGCAAAGGTCAAACTGAAAATATTGACTGCATCTGTAAGAAATATACTCAACTTTCCCCATTTGGTTGGGGAAGATGTCTAGAAGGCATTCTCAATATTTAATTTATCTTGTCATGGCTCTCTAGATTGGCTGTAAAGAAACAGAAAGATCACAGTGAAGTACTTTGGGTTTTCTAGCAATTAATTTAACCAAGAACTAAGTTGCCTCATGATTCTGCTTAAAAACGTGTTCATAGTGTATTTCTGGGCTTCTGTCACAGCCCCTATGTTAACCAGAGCCTATCTTTGGAAAAGAGAAAGGCAGGAAAAATGAATTGGTCCTCACCTCCAAGGCAACTGCCACCACTTATTGGCTTGGCTTTATAAAGAAAACATGTCAGAGGCCTGTCTTAAGCCCTTGTAATTTGATGCGTTGATCTGAGTTACAATTCATTCTTTTCTTTAATGAGTTAACTGAGACAGAGAGTAGTATATGCTCAGATTAAATTGTATGTGTGTACACATATCTCTATGTGTGTGTAAATATGTGTGCATGTGTATATATAGATATTCACATACATATATATATGCACACGGTTCATTAAGAGATTGGAATATAAGCATTATTCAGAATTTTGAAATTCTATTTTTAGAGTACTATATTCTTATAAAACAGGCAGCATAGGGCACTGGATAAGACGATGAACTCTGAAGCCAGTCTGTATCAGGTAGAGCACTAACATTCACCAGCCATGTGACTTTATTATGTGTCTTTTCTGTGCCTCTGTTTCCTCATCTGTAACCTGTCTCTTAAGGTAGCTAAGAGGATCTAATGAGTTAATACATGTAAGCATTTAATAAGTATTAGCTATCCTTTTTCCAGTTTCATTGAGGATGCTAAGCTTTCTTATTAAGTAGTTATCCAATTTCTAACTTTTTGGGGTTTTTTTCGAGACGGGGTCTTACTCTGCTGCTCAGGCTGGAGCAAAGTGGCACCATCATGGCTTACTGCAGCCTCAACCTCCCAGGCTCAAGTGATCTTCCCACCTCAGCCTCCTGGTGAGTAGCTGGGACCACAGGTGCATGCCATCATGCCAGGCTAATTTTTGTGTTTTTTGTAGAGACAGGGTTTCACCATATTGCCCAGGCTGCTCTCGAACTCCTGGGCTCAAGCAATCCACCTGCCTCAGCCTCCCAAAGTGTTGAGATTACAGGTGTGAACCACTGCACTCGCCCCAGTTTCTTAATGTAACCTTGGAAATCTTCATGTTTGATGCCAACTCACCTATACCCCTTTACCTGTCTAGCCTAGAATGTCTGGCAGCTTCAGTTTAGCTAAAACTAGTACAGCTATTTTCATAACTATAGACTTGAAACAAAAGCAGTGGATGATGCTTTGTTGCTGTGGTTCTTATTTTTAATTTTGCAGTTTTCACTGTATGAGACTCAGAATGGATTATGGCAGTTCCTCCTACCTCTGCTGCATACTTGACTCCATCCACGGTGTGCTCAGAGCCATGATCATCCGAAGAGCCCCAGTGAAGATGAAACTGGCGAAGTCGGTACGGTCCAGGGAGAGGACCCCCTCTCAGCACTGTGATTCAGATAAGCTTGGTCAACAGTGAATTCATGCTTCTTTTACAGAGCTTAATGGACAAAATGTGGTCAGTGTCCTGGGTAGATGGTGCCACTCCCAGGACACCAGACTCCTCATAAAATGAAGTCTTGGGATATGTCAAGATAAATGATTGTTCTTTTCTGTTTTTCTTATTTCGTTTGCTTGTTTCATTATTATTGAAACATCATTTTAACATTTAGGAAAGTAAAATTAAAACAACAGATGGACAATGAGGAGGCATACACCCAGAGAACAGGTCGGTAGTGTGGTGCAGTGGGAAGAATTGGACAGTTGAGAACCAGGTGGATGTAGGTTTCCAATGCTGGCTTCACCCCTTGCTAGTTCTGTGATCTCAGACAAGTTGCTAAACTTCTCTGAACCCACTTTCACATTTCTAAGAAGGTGATAATAATACCAAACTTTCAGAGCTGCTGTGAAGATTAACTGAGATTAAGCACCTTAAAGCGCTCATCATAGTGCCTGCACGATGATCACTGAGAAAATGTGAATTCCTTCTCCACATGTTGCTTCCAACTACACTTTTCTTTAAGACAGCAAGCAAGAACTTTCATCTATGCCTAATTTAGACCGTGTCTGTTCAAATGTGATGAAATGGAAAATTCAGAAATTTCCCAGAAAACCAATCAATTTATATGACTAAACTAGATAATTCTCAGCAGCATTAATTTGGGCTTGTTGATAAACATCTCAACCCATTCCAGAGTGATTTAGAGGTTCAGATATCTTCCAAAGTATATTGAAAACTATGCAGAAACCGTAAGATCAAGATTTGGCAATATAAGCTAGATCAAAATAGAATTCAGAGCACAGCTATTTTAGAAGAGGTTGGCCACACTAAGTGGCCCAGGGAAAGCCATAAATGTAGACCTCAAACAATGAGGCTAGGCCTATATGAGTTTTTTCATGTAGAAATGGAGTGGTTCAATTCATTGCATTTTTCCTGTCCAGCTACTCAGAACAGTTATTATAGGGACATGTGAGTCCAATTTATTAGAATAAACTGTATGAAATTGACAATATTCAACTATTTTTGCTCACAAAAATGGCATTTTCATGTGGTTCAACCTAATAGACATGTTTAATTTTGTTATGGTGCTTTCAAAATGGTACTTGATATATAAGGAGAAGGGGAAAAAAGAAAACAATAGCAATACGAAATTACTGTTTAAGAAAATTTAAATTTCTGTAACTTGGAACCTCCTAGTAGGTAGGAATTATGAATATCATTCTTCATTACAACATCATTAAGAATGTTCACTTATGTATATCAATGTAACTTTATTAGAAATGTGGCTATAAGGAATTATTTTGCTGTATATCAAGCACCAAAATATTAAAGGAAGATTATTTCTTACCTCATTTATTGTGAAATAAAGTATTTTTGACTAGCATTCTTTTATTTTACTGATTTGCTTACTAGTGTAAGTGAAATAAAGAGATTTGTTTTTTCTAAACATGTATTTTTCAGTTGCTGTCTCACACACAAATACTACTCAAGAAGAAATTGTCAGATATTTCAAAAATACTCACCAAAATGATTAACCAGATGAACCCCACTGAAGGCTTGAAGGTAAGTCATCTTCACACCTTCAATGGCCCCATTCTCTCCCCTAGATTGGTCACCTCCCAGGCACCAGGGGAAGAAAGTGCCTATTTAGGGTTTCTATTATATTTCTGGCTTTGTAGAATGGAATCTACGCAATCGAGAGTGGAAGCCTGGCTCTCCAGACCATGGACAAGAAGCATAAAAAACCCTCAGGTACAGGCCATCAGAGTCTGAAGAATACTCATTTGAGCTTATTGTCATCTCTGTCCTATCATGTTCCATTTCAGGAATGCATTGCCAACTTTTAGCTTGGACATGGGGCCGTTTTCATAGAGACCAAGTTTGGAGGGTGAGACATTTCTCTTCAATGCATAAATATAATTATTCATAACTAAAAAAGGCAAATGTCATCTCCATTTTCAGAGGTAAAGGGCTCCCTCTCCTCACTAATTCTGGTACTGTGTCATAACCCACATTTTGTCAATATGGACATTGAAAACATCCATGTGATTCTACCTCACTGTCATACTTACTTGACCTATCATAAGTATCATCAAATACAACTCGGCAGGTCTTCCCGTTATTCAGGATGGTCTTGGCAGAGCCACCATCATAAGACACTGACCATGGCTGCAGAGAAGGGTCATGCTTGATGTCTTTAGTATGCAGCTCAATGGGCGACTGGTTTTCCCCCTTGGCATTTGGAAAAAGTTCATGCCAGTGGTCAGGACCTAGGAAATAAAGTCGAGGGGATGTATTTATTTGGTGGCACAACCCAAGGCCTCTTTCTAATTGACTAAACCAGCAAAATGCAGAGAGGCTAGACAGTGATTTCAAAAAGGTCTTAGGTTTCAGACTGGGCAATAAGAGACTTACCGTTCATTTCAGGCCTGTTGGCAGTTTTGTGAAAAGCATACATGGAGACTGTTTAACTCGGTGTGTTCACTCTGCTTGCTCAAAGGCTTATTTCTGAGATAAACTTTATCACATTTTTTTAAACCAATGCCACCTTCCATCATACAGTTGGAATAAAATAATATTGACCACCTACATTTGAGCATTATGTTGCAGTTTTCAGAGCACACCCATATTCCTTTTCCTGGGATTAGGGAGAACCTTAGGCAGAGCAGAGATTCTCACGCCAGCACCAAGCAGTTAGGTGCTTGTCCAGTGTAACAGAATAAGGGCCAGTCACACCTGACCTCGGGCTGTCTGACTTCTCAGAGGCAACGGGATCTTAGGCAAGTGATCCAACTTCTCTGCACTGCAGTTTCCTCCAAGAGAAATAAAAACTCCACACTAGGGAGAACTAAATGAGATGAAGGGAAAAAAGAAGGAGCAGCATTTGGCAGTTGAAAAACCTCAGTAAATGTTAGGTTTTATCCTACTCCTACATTTTCCACTGCACTCTCTAAAGTTGCCCATTTCTGTGCAATGGCAGGGCTCTCCAGGACCGGCATCTCCTCCTGGCCAGGTCGCCGCTGCCTGCACTCACCGTTGTGACTGGCGTAGCCCCACTCCTTGGCCATGGTCGCCTTCCTCCGCGCTGGACTGCTCCTGCCTTCTCTTCCCCTGCGTGGTGCAGAGTCTCCGCGAGCCCGCGCTTTTATGTAGCTCCCCCCCGGCACACTGCATGGCCTTATTAGGTCTGCGAGGGTGGGGCAGGGGGCTAAACTAGATTGGGGTGGTATTTGGGAGGCCGGGTGGGGGAAGCCAATGAATTCCAAGAGCGGGACAGCTGTCGAGGTGAGGGGGGCGGAGGTGGGCGAAGGGGCATCTACGCCCCTCCCTGCGCTCTCCCGGGAGTCGTGGCTCCTGGGCCCTCCATCTCCTCCTGTTGTCTCGCAAAACTGCAGGGCTTTCTAACTGGCGCCGACGTGCAGAAATGCAGGCGGCCCTCACCTAGTCCTCTCTCCCTCTTCCATGCATTCTTGGGGATGGGGTGGGGGCAGGGACAGGGTGTCGCAGCTGTGCTTGGCCACGAACTAAAATCTACATCCCGGCGGCTCTTGCAGCCTCACTTACAAGTTGCTTCAAGCGCAGGCTGGCGGTCTGGCTGCGACTCTGGACACTTCTGCGAGTTTATTTCGTTCTAGCGATCCGGTTACGGAGGCTGGAAAGAACTCGTTTGTTTGCCTGCCCCCTAAGTTTGACTCCCTTTGCAGGCAACATGTAAAATCCTAGGAGCAAAGGATGGGAAGAAAGAGTCCGGAGCGGGGTGGGATGGTGAAGAGGTCCTCCAAGTCCGTTATCCTTAAAGAGATGGCCCTTTCTGGAATCGCACCAGGCAGCATTTCCCAACCTAGCGGATCCTTTTGGTTTGCAGGAAGCCAAGGGCTGGATCTCAGAGAGCGCCCGGCATCCGGGAGATATCTGGATCCTAGGTTCACGCGGAGCTGGAGACTGGCACTGATTTAGCCACACTCCCTGCGCTGTACCTCTGTCCATGAAAAATCAAAAATATTCTGAAGTATTGGAAGGCTACTAACATAAAATGAGTCATATTTCTTAAAACCTGTGACCTCGCTCTCCAAGATATAATGAGAGATTGCAAGAAAAGAAAGAGGGAAAGATTTACAGAATGGCTTTTAATTTTTTTCTCCCCCTCCTAAGTTGTTTTCTGATATATTGAACCATGCAAAGGAGAATAAAAGCGGCATATCTAGTGTGTACATGACAAAGGTATATTTTTCAATATCTGGTTACGGTTCATATCAAAGAAGTCAGTAGTAGATATATACAATTTTAAGAGTATATTGTAAAATTTCTCCTGTTTTAATTCAGTAATAATTTTTTAAGACAGTGAGGAAAGATAAAGCTAATTTCAGTGCTATCTTGAACAATATTTTAATATACATTTCCTTAATTAATTTTTATTGATAATAGTATTTAGTATTCGGGGATTACAAAACTCGAAAAGGAAATCGCTCGTCATGGCAAAGATAGCTCATCCCTAAGGCATGTGGAATGACTGACCACACTCATAACCTGGACGCCAGGGGAGTCACTCCCCAGGGTATTTTTGTGACAAGGGATTATTTGATCCACACAATAGCAGTGTGGAATCAGGAACTAAGGCAGTTCGGAAAATCCAAGCAAACATAGTAAACAAATGCTCTTAAACTCTGAGTTCCTATCTGTCACTGTTTGATCAGAAAGACTGCAGTGGTTAATGGAGATGTTTTATAGTTCTTATAAAATGTATAATTATTTGTATGAGTAAATCAATCCACTCAATCATTACAATATTCTTTTTCTGGTATGAGTTGTTAGAAGATTGGCAATTAAATTTCATGTTATTTGATATAGTAGTCATACACAGAAGACACTTAATAACATTTATACCAAGAACGATCTAGAAATTCATCATGTTGTTATTATTTATGCATAAAAGGATACTTTTTTAAAAAAAATAAGTGCTATTTATGCTTAATTTAAAAAGTGCACAATAGCATATAATTTCAAATAAATGCTAGGTAAAGTTTGCAAAGTGAAATATTTAATAGCTTTAGATGTGTGGCCTTTAAAATGATGATTTGTATTTCATTATACTTTTTCATAAGAAGTTAATAGAAATTGGAATTTCAAGACAATTTATATTAAATCATGTAATTCTAGGCCATAATAAGTTTTTCAGAAACTTCATCTAAATTTTTCTGCAAATACATTTTTCAAAAACCTCATCGGCAAATTTACTATCTGCATCTTAGCTGATTTACTTCAGCATGTTTGCCTATACATTTCAAAATTCTCTGTCAATAAACAGATAATTCTAAACTGTGTGTTCAAGACTTTGAGATGTCTGGAGTTCACTTGAAAAAGAAAACTGTTAGGTATACACTGAGATAAATAATGCCAGAAAAAAAAAAAAGAGTGAGCGATGACTATCTCCTAGCATATTGGCAGCATTTCTCACAGTGCCATTATTGAAAAGTTGATATATTGGGCAATTTGTAGGAAATGACTGTACACATATAGAGAAAGAGAGAGAGAGAAAGAGAGAGAGGAAAATATTTAAGTAAACAAAAGTTATTGGTGGGGAAATAGTGTCCAATATAGAAGTTTCATCTAGGATTGTACGTTAACATTATAAACTTAAAAGATCTGAGGATATAAAATTTAACTATATTTTACTCACGACTTGGCATTTTGTTTTGCAAGATATCAGGTAATATAACTAATTCAAACCTTCTGCAAGTTACCATTTGGCATTTCTATTGTACCACCAAAAAAAAAAAGTGAGAAATTGCCCACAAAGTAGTTGCAAAATTTTGCCTAGATATTTTACATATTATAGAGGCACGTACTTTCTATTACATTTTCATTTTTATAAAACAAGTTCTGGCATAGGAAGGTGCAAATGGCTGATAAAAATTAAAATTGTTGATTAATCTACTGAACTGTCACAAATAACATAACTTTTACCTTCCTCCCTGACAATGTTATTTTCCAAAGCTTGACTCACTTAGGTTGTATAGGAACATGATAGGCCCAGCCCCTGAGTGTGTCACCAGTGACAGCTGGGCCACTTGAATCAGGTCTTAGATTTTGGCTCCTGTTCATGGCAAATTTGTAGGAGAGCAGCCTGGGCCTTGTCCCAACTGGTCTCCCTCACTGGAATGTATCAACCTAAGGTAGTCACTTTATTTGAGAATAGGAGCATGAATCCAAAGACGAAGACCTCCCAAATCTGTGCAGCAAGATTTCATCATCAGGGTCAGCAAATGCAAACTATTTTCTTTCAAAAACAAATGCTTCTCTTAGAATATAGTAACAACATCTTAAATGGAAGAAAGTTCCTTAAACTTTATGATATTTTTAGGATCAAATTTAAATGCTCAAGTTTAGTTTTCAATAACTTGATGACATTTGCTTATAGAACTAACAAGTGAAATTTTGCTTTAACATTTCGGAAGCATTTAGGTGGCCATTTGCTTAAATTTTTCTTTGACCCCAGTCACTTCATCTTTGAAATGGAGAAAATAACAAACCTTGCGGGGTTCTTGTGAGGCTTAAATGAGATGCTAAATGTAAGGCAACTGAGTAGGCCGATGCAGTTAGCACTCAGCAAAGTTAGTGCCCTTCTCTGGCCTTGTTCATTTCATCTAATTTCTCTCTGGGCAACCAGCTACCCTAAATAATCCTTGTTCCTTGTTGGCCATAAACAGTGCCTTCTTTGCATGTCATAAAGCATAGGTGCTAACTTGCAGACATCACTTAAAGGAAGGACACGTCCTGCTCATGTAAGATAAAAATTAATACAGCATTCACCCTTTTCTTCAGCTGTTTGAGCTACATAATCTAATCACCAGTTTACTCTTCCCATAGTGGGAGTCAAAGTAAACATTTTCAACCATACGTGACCAGTTATGCACAAAATGCATTCATCTAACATAATTAACGGAAACGAATAGAATCTAAACAATAAAAATCATATAATTCTGACAAAGCTTAAAGCTCCTTTGGCATATTATTTGAATAACAAGTTTTTTAAAGTGAAATTCAAACTCTTCCAAATGGCATTCAGGAGTTTTCAGAAGCCTCGTAGCCTATTTACTTTTCAGCCTTATCCCAGTCTTTCTTCCCAAATTTGCCCACCTTCTGCTTAGCTACAGAGCATCCTTTACTCTTCCCGTAACACACTTTATTCTTGCCTTTCTCACACATTATTCCCTTTGGCTCAATTGTCCTTTCCTTCATTTATACCTGACAAATTTCAGCTGTTTATACCTATAGTTATGTAGACTGTGTAGGTAGTGAGTATTTATGTAATATTTTATGTGGAAAAAGTTACTTTTTTAAAATATGCATACTTTTAAAAATTTCTCATAGATTCAGAGGGTACATATGCAGATTTACTACATGAATATATTATGTAGTGGTGAGGTTTGGGCTTCTAGTATATGCGTCACCTGAATAATGAACATAACGCCCAACAGGTTATTTTTCAACCCTCACTGCCCCTCTCACCCTCCCCTCTTTTGGAGTCCCTATTACCTATTGTTTTCCTCTGTATGTCTATATGTACCCATTGTTTAGTTGCCACTTATAAGTGAGAACATATGGCATTGATTTTCTGTTTCTGGATTATTTCATTCAGGATAATGGCCTTCAGCTCCGTCTATGTTTCTCTGAAAGATACGATTTCATTCTTTTTTATGACTGCATAGTATTCTATGGTATATATATGCCACATTTTCTTAATCAAATTCACCATTGATGGACACCTGGGTTCATTCCATGTCTTTGCTAATGTGAATAGCGCTGCAATAAACATACAAATGCAGGTGTCTTTTTGATGTAACATTTTTTTTCTTTTGGGTAGATACCTAGTGGTGGGTATTGCTGGGTCCATTAGTAATTCTGGTTTTAGTTCTTTGAGAAATATCTATATTATTTTCCATAGAGGTTGTACTAATTTACATTCCCACCAGCAGTGTATAAGCATTCCCTTTTCTCCAAAACTGCACTAACATCTGTTTTTCGACTTTTTAGTAATAGCCTTTCTTACTGGTGTGAGACAGTATCTTTCTTTTTTCTTTTCTTTTTTATTTTACTTTAAGTTCTGGGATACATGTGCTGAACATCCAGGTTTGTTACATAAGTATACATGTGCCATGGTGGTTTGCTGCACCCATCAACCTATCATCTAGGTTTTAAGCCCCACGTGCATTAGGTAGTTGTCCTAATGCTGTCCCTCCACTTTGTCCCCACTCCCTGATAGGCCCTGGTGTGTGATGTTCATTTCCCTGTGTCCATGTGTGTGAGACGGTATCTTATTGTTGTTTTAATTTGCATTTCTCTAATAATTGGTGATGTTGAACTTTTTTTGTGTTTGTTGGCCACTTGTATATTTTCCTGTGAGAAATGTCTGCTCATGTTCTTTGCTCACTTTTTAATGGGATTATTTGTTTTTCTGGACCCTATCTCTCACTGTATACAAAAATTAACTTGAGATGAATTAAAAGACTTATATCTAAGACCTGAAACTATAAAAATCCTAGAAGAAAACTTAGGAAAATCTCTTCAAGACATTGGCCTATGTAAAGAATTTATTATTAAGACCTCAAAAGCAAATGCAACAAAACCAAAAATAAACAATTAAGACTTAATTAAACCAAAAAGCTTCTAGACAGCAAAATAAATAATCAATAAAGAGACAACCTACAGAATGGGAGAAAATGTTTACACACTATGCATCTGACAAAGGACTAATATCCATAATGTATAAGGAACTCAAACAGCTCAACATGAAAAGTTATTGTCTTAAACCCGCTTTCCTTGGCTCCCTGCAGCCATACTAATTCAAGGCCAAGCCACGTTGGAGTTGCATTGACTCATATTTGGAGGGTGGAGGTGGGGGGGTACTATTTTCACTGTGATATAAATTATTTTGCTTCCTTGGAAAACAATCAATCATCTACCTCGTGTCTATAGCAGCTAGGAAAAAGCAAAACAAACAAACAAACAAACAAAAACTTCAATTCTACATCTGGAGCTTCCTTTGAAGCATTGTTACCCTAGGTTGGTTGGCTGACTTCTCAGAATAATAATTGCCCTGGATACTTCACTTGGTTTTTAACACTAAATGAAGTAATACACGTCAAGCACTTAAAAACTAATATTTTGCATTTATTATTCTCATGTTCTAAGTTTAATTAAATAAATACTTAAGTCTGGGAAGTTTTCATGCAGGAAGCGCGATTTTTAGAAATTGCATCATTTAGGCCGGGCGCGGTGGCTCAAGCCTGTAATCTCTGCACTTTGAGAGGCCGAGACGGGCGGATCACGAGGTCAGGAGATCGAGACCATCCTGACTAACATGGTGAAACCCCGTCTCTACTAAAAAATACAAAAAACTAGCCGGGCGCGGTGGCGGGCGCCTGTAGTCCCGGCTACTCGGGAGGCTGAGGCAGGAGAATGGTGTAAACCTGGGAGGTGGAGCTTGCAGTGAGCTGAGATCTGGCCACTGCACTCCAGCCTGGGCGACAGAGCGAGACTCCGTCTCAAAAAAAAAAAAGAAAAAAAGAAAAAGAAATTGCATCATTTAAAAACTAAAGCATCATTTGAAAAATTGCAAGTGCCATTTTGCAAGGCAAAACGTGGTGAACTGAAGATCATAACATCTTAAAGACATTAAGAGACATTGGAGATTGCCTTTCATCAAATTTCCAAATAACACTGCAGAAAAATATCTGCACTGATTGCTTGAATTTTATAGACCTTTAATGTTAATTATTTCTTTATTTTTCTAAAATTAAGTAGTGAAGACTAATAGAAATCTTTCAATTAGTATAATGCCCCACAAGCTATTTTATCTCATTTATTCCAAATAAGTAATAAAATTTAAATAATGTATTCTTAAAATGTTTTAAATACTGATATAATGACGCATGCAATTCTTAGCATTTTAAGGGTAAATATGTCTACTATAAAAATGCTACTAAAAGCAGGACCAGAGTATATGATTGGTCTGTCATACACATTTTTAAGAAACATGGCATTGGCTAAAGGCATGATGAAGAGCACAGTGAAATAAAATGAACAGATAAAATACTCTTAGATAAATTTGAATCTCACGTTAAAATATCAAGATTCCAGTCAATTAGCAGCAATTAACTCTCTCCACAATTCATTACTTATGGTTTCCAGAGGTTAATTTTAAAATCAATTATCTATATCTATATATCTACCTATCTGTCTAGCAATATATGCATGTTGCCATGGATGTATATCTGTAAGGTATTCCGGAGAGTAAACAAGCTTCATAATCATGGACAAAGTATGTTCTTTATGTTACTGGAAACAGGTCCTGATCCAGACCCCAAGAGAGGGTTCTTGGACCTCACGCAAGAGAGAATTCAGGGTGAGTCCACAGAGTAAAGTGAAAGCAAGTTTATTAAGAAAGCAAAGGAATAAAAGAATGGCTACTCCATAGACAGAGCAGCCCTGAGGGCTGCTGGTTGCCCATTTTTATGGTTATTTCTTGATTATATGCCAAATACGGGGTTGATTCTTCATGCCTCCCTTTTTTAGATCATATAGGGTAACTTCCTGATGTTGCCATGGCATTTGTAAACTGTCATGGCATTGGCGGGAATGTAGCAGTGAGAACCACCAGAGGTCACTGTTGTTGCCATCTTTGTTTTGGTGGGGTTTAGCCGGCTTCTTTACTGCAACCTGTTTTATCAGCAAGATCTTTATGACCTGTATCTTGTGCCAACCTCCTATCTCACCCTGTGACTTAGAATGCCTAACCATCTGCGAATGCAGCCCAGTAAGTCTCAGCCTTATTTTACCCAGTGCTTATTCAAGATGGAGTTGCTCTGGTTCAAATGCCTCTGACATTTATATGAAAATAAATTAACCACCCCATATCCTAGATTGCAATGGGAACAAAAAGAAAATGCTACTCAGTATTTCTACTCTCTCCACGGATCCTAAGATGAACTTATTTTGTGCTCATCTACCAAAAAAATGCTGTCAATTAAACCATAACACACTGCTTTTTTCAAAATCTCACCAATAGTGTCTTAGCACTAAGACTAAGATATGATTAATTTTTATCTGTTGGCTTTAGAAAAAGTTATTTGGACACTTTTGATTTTGCATCTAAATGATGAGGAGCACCTTTTCGTTGTAAAAAAAAACATGTATTTTCTCTTTAGATATGGCTCTATAATGTTTGTTACTTTGCTTTACTTAACCTAATCCTCCATCTTGACTTGTGATGTTTTTATAAAAATAATTACTGTGATATAATATTAATTACTCTTATAGGTTACAGTCAACTGAAATCCTACAAATGTATGTCGGCATATGGTTTGGTATTCGGTGTTTTAATAATTTTAAACTAGTATGAAATCCCTAAGTAAATTTTTTCAAGCAGAGACATCCTTAATCCAGAGACATCCATTTTTCAAGCCAGAGACACCCACTGATGCTAGTTAACAAGTATCAATGTAAAGAAAAATGCAATTATGGATATAATATGATGAGCTACATAGCCTTTGAGATGGTTATAACACAGACTCATTTATATGGAACATAAAATTAAGAAAGGGAATTTCCAGTTTGAGCGTGAATAGCTATATGAAACTAACTGCTTCTATGTGCTCTAGTACAGAAACCATTTACTTTGTTTTAGCACAGGAATGTTTTTAATGGAACAGGAATGCTTTTAACTATATCTTAGAAAAATATAGAGAATTCTCTTTCTATGACCTTGAAAAGCACAATGCAAAATGAATACCTAATGATTTGAAATTCTGCAATACTAAAAGTGTTGAAAGAGATCAGTATAAATATTGATGTCTGAAACAAATGTGTTTTGTTACATGCTAGAATAAATGCTTTTTCTGGAGCCAATTCAGTATGTAAATAGAATTGCGATCTTTGGAATTATAGTTTCTTATCTGTATATCTGTAGTTTCTTAGCTATAGTAAGATGTGCTTTTCTTTGTACATCAGAAGTATCAGATGAATTCAAAAGACTGAGAAATTTAGATTCAACACTAAATAAATTCCTTTGTAGGACCTAGTATAGTTTAACCTTGAAACATGCTATTACTTACTAGAAGCGAGAGCTAGTCTTTGTAGTTTTAATTTCTCAGAATATCCTATTGAAAAAGGAATATAAGTGAATGAAAAGCACTTGCATGATATGTAAAAGTGAATTACAATGCTTGGAGCAGCCAGATAACATTTCCAGGGCAATGAAGAGATTTCATGTGTCGTTCTTTAAACTAGAGCACCTAATTATCATTAGTTAATATTTATAAATGTCAACAACATAGAAAAATTGGAAAGTATATCCACAATTCAGGAGCCAAAAAAGTTTCAATCTAGACTTGATACTTAAGACGGAGAGACAAGAACTAGTGGGGAAATGGTGGTCATATGGGGAATAATATGAGGCAGAGACATGAGTTGCCTTGCTCCTACTTGAAGATCTATCCTGCCACCTCCCCACTGCTAATCCCTCATTAAATTCTTAGGTTCTATTGACAGTAACCCTCAGGACACTTGATCCTTCTGTACGGTCAGAACTTGAATCCTCAAGGGAGGCTATCCTGACCAGATTTTTGGTTTTTAGTTTCACACACAGAAGTCATCATTTATTATTGATGTTAAAGACATTCTTCTTTTCAGAAGGTGCCAGGGTAGAGAAGACAAACAATTCACACAGAGAAATCTTATTCAAATGAGAGGGGTGAACCGTGCTGTCCCTGTTGGGCAGGAGCACGCATATAAATACCTTGCTTACAGCCAGATTGATGCACATGTCCCTTCCAAAATAAACAGGGCTAGATTTTTTGTTTGGCACCCATTGTATTAGGACTCACAGTTACTTTTCTAAGGTATTTTTTTTACCCACAAGGATCAGAACTGAGCCTGGGAGGAACAGCTGTTCAGATCTTTTTATCTTTGGCCTAAGTCACAAACTTCCCACGTTGATGTTTGATTGAAAGAATGAATAATGGGTATTGTTGACTAGGGTTCAGTACTCAGATTGCAACCAACGACACTGCCTCATCTGGGACAAGGCAGCAAGAGGAATAAATGGCAGCCCAGTGTGCCCGATGTTGCACATACTTTCCCTTAGCATCATTAAAAGGTGTCATAATCCCCAAACTGAACTCTTTGAAAATGAGTCCATTTGTTCTGATGTAGGAACACTCATTTCTTCACACTTTCACATTGCTGAAATGTTGCATTCCAGCAACAAAAACTGAAGTTTATGTTGATTTTTTTAATGTTGCCTTATTTAAATAAATTAAGGACAATCTTTTTGGCAGTGGTAAACTAGAAAGTTGTTCATTACTTCTTATCCTGTAAAAATTTCAGGGAGGGGAACAACACAGGGGGTGGGGGGCAAGGGGAGGGAGATCATTAGGACAAATACCTAATGCACGTGGGGCTTAAAACCTAGATGATGGGTTGATAGGTGCAGCAAACCATCATGGCCATGTATACCTATGTAATAAACCTGTACATTTTTCACATGTATCCCAGAACTTAAAATAAAATAAAAATTCATTGTTCTTTTCACAAGAATAAAGAAATTCAGAAATGTAAGCAGTTAATCACATGGAAAATATAAATTATAATAATTTATTATAAATTATTATAAAAATTAAAATAAATTTAATATGCTTTGACTTGAGCATGTATTTTAAATTTAAATTTTGCTACAGATATAGTAAATGGCATGTCATAAATCTTAGTGCAAATCTTCAATCTCTCAGAAGTGGTTTCTTTGCCAACAAACAAACAGAAACTTATGAGGTACTGCATCCCATTCTACAATTTTTAACTCATTACAGTATAGGAGTATATTATTTTGTTCAATGACTGGGCCAACACTTTTCTACAGTCTGTGATACTGGTGACTAATTATAGTAAGCTACTACTTTTAAAGTTCCTATGGATATTGAAACCACCTTTGCAAAAATTGTATCAGTGAGAAACTTATGGCAGTCGGGGAGATCTGATCTAGCCAACCCTCCCTCTTGTCTTTAGCTTTCAAGCTGCTTTAATTACTCTTAGGCTTAGGCTGAGTTAACTTTGGAAGATATTGAGGTTATAGTTTATTTAAATATCTTGCAGTTTGGGCTTTCCCCAAAACTCAACCACCTTATAAAGCTAATGAGAGATCACCAGGTTAGGCGGAGGAGAGGAGCCTGCAAATTTGCTAAGGTGCAGACTGGTCAAAAGTATGCAATTTCTTTAATTACTCCTGCAGAGAACATCACCGGCCTTTTGAAATAACTTTTCTGGTTTTTTGCATGTTGGACACCCATGGCTCTACCACCTGATCCCACTTACCAATGGCTTATGTGGCCCCACCCAGAAGCAACTCAGTGCAAGAGGACAGCTTCAACTCCCTATGATTTCACCTCTGACCTAACCAGTCAACAGCAAGCACTCACCCATGGCCTAACCGTCTCCACCCCTTCCTCTAAACTACCTTTGAAAAACCCCTAACCTATGACCCTTTGATGAGATTGATTTGAGTAATAACTCCATCTCCACGCAGTATGGCCAGCCTTGCGTCAATTAAAGAATTTCTTTACTGCAATGCCATGGTCTTTATTTGTGCAGTGGGCAGGAAGATCTCCTCAGTTGGTTACAGTGTCTTTGACATTCTACATTCAATAAATTCTAAATGGAATAATATTTTAGCAAAATCCAATAAGTTTTAAAAATATATCTAATGAATGTTATTGAAATAATATCATCTATTCATGCATTCTACATATTTATTTGGTGCCTTCTGTGTGCCAAGTTCTGTTCTAGGAACCAGTGGTATATCAAGGAGCAAGAGAGAGACTTTCTCCTCAAGCTTACATTCTATTGGGTGGTACTGACAAAATTAATAGACTAATATCCATTGTGGCTTGTGATACATGCTAGAATGAAAACTAACGAAAAACTTAGATAAGGAATAATCAGCTATTGATACTCAAAAAGAGTGATCTTCTCTAGACAGATAATTATGGAAGTCTTTCTGTAGAGGTGAAATTAAAGAACTAAAGTATGGAAAAGCATTAGCCACTTGAATTCAAGGAAGAGTATTCTTGGCCATGGGAGCTCCAAGAACACTGTGGCTGGAAGGTAGTAATCCAAGGAGAAGGTGGTGCAAGGTGAAGTTAGGAATGATGGTAGGAGGCAGGACACACAGAGTCCTGCAGGTTACAGCTGATCTTTTCCTTTGGGGCAATGGCAAGTTGGAGAGTATAATGCTGAGGAGGAACACAAGCCAATTCACTTTTGCAGATCACTGACTGATAAGTAGGAAATGGAATGGAAGGGGAAGCAGAAAGCAAACAGAGAAGAGTAATTTCTGTTATTATGATTCCGGTGCATAATTTTCTTTATGTGATGAAGCTACAGATTTCAAATAGAGTTTCAAATATTCAAGTAGTGAAATTTGTCTGGCTGTACGTGGAAGAAGAAACAAGAAACAAAACTCAATTATGCGTTTCAATATTGCTATCATTAAAACAAGACAATTTAAACATTAAACAATGCTACGTATTTCTCCACATTAGGAGATAGGACGTGGTTGTCAGTTAGAGGTTCAGGTTAACTAACAGGTCATTGATATTGCTCCTGGTGATCTCATTATATGATTTTTTTCTTTTTTTCTTTTCTTTTCTTTTTTTTTTTTTCTTTTCTTTTCTTTTTTTTTTTTTTTTTTTTTTGAGATAGAATTTTGCTCTGTTGCCCAGGCTGGAGTTCAATGGTGCAATCTTGGTTCACTGCAACCTCCGTCTCCTGGGTTGAAGTGATTCTTCTGCCCCAGCCTCCTGAGTAGTTGGGATTACAGGCATGCTGCCACACCTGGCTAATTTTGTATTTTTAGTAGAGATGGAGCTTCACCATGTTGGCCAGGCTGGTCTCCAACTCCTGACCTCAGGTTATCCATCCCTCTCAGCCTCCCAAAGTGTTGGGATTACAGACATTAGCCACCACACCTGGCTGATTTCTCTTAAAATAGATCTTAAATCATGTAGACCAGAGCAGCCTGAGAAAGGGTAGTATAAAGTTTTACAGCTCCCTCTCCATTAAAGGAAGCACATAGGTTTAGCTATAGCAAGAAATAGGTAATGCTAAAACAAGTTTTTATTTCTTCATTTGTTTGCATTTATTTATGTATTTGGTTAGTTTTAAAATAAATTTAAGAAGACATAAAGCACTGAAATTAAGAGCTGGAACTCTCAGTTCCGGAGACCTGAGACTAAGACTAACTCTGCCATTTACTTAGGGCCAGCAATTTCCCTGAGCTTCAGTTTCCTCATTAACAGAATAGAGTTTTTTTTTTTTTTTTTTTTTTTTTTTAAAGTGAAAGCAAGTTTATTAAGAAAGTAAAAGAATGGCTACTCCATAGGCAGAGCAGTCAACAGAATAGAGTTTTAAGGATTAGTTAAGATAATACATGTGAGGAGTGACATCAGGAAGATGGCGGAGTAGAAAATCCCAGCCTTCACACACACACACACACGCGCGCACACACACACACACAATTAGCTATCCAAGAATGAAAATAGCTCTAGGAGAGCTCAGAAGTGTAGTTAAGATACTGTCACAACACAATGAAGCAAAAAATCAAGAAATAACTGCACAAAAAATGGTAGGAAGAACAGGTTTAATTTACTGCGTTATCTCATCCCCTAGGCCATCACAGTTCAGCAACCAGTGATAACTCTCCAGCCCATGCATGAGCTTCCCAAACAGGGAAAAGAAGAGCAGGGTGAATGTCCAGCTTCCCCAGCCTTCTGGGCACTGCATGAAGGACGCACTTTGGTTTCATCTACGCAGATTGCTGGGGAAACCAACACAGCTGAGATATCTGAAGATGACTAGAATAAAAGAAGAAGAACAGGGCCTATCAGTATCAGCCACATGGCAGAGGACACCATGGTCCCCAGTGGCCTTGAAGTTGTATTGACAGCTTGAAGAAAATTGAGCTCGTATCAAATATCTTCTCAGTAGAATGAGACTAGAAATCAATAATAGAAATAAAACAGGAAAATTCACAAATACGTGTAAGCTAAACCACACATTCTTAAACAACAATTAAGTAAAAGAGAAAATGAAAAGGCAATTTAAAAAACTATCTCAACACAAGTAAAAATGAAAATATAACTTACCAAAACTTATGGGATGGGACAAATGCAGTACTAGGAGGGAACTACTTTAATGCCTAGTATTAAATGCCTATGTTAAAGAAGAAAGATATCAATTTTAAAACCTAGATTTATACTCCAAGAAACTAGAAAAATAAGAATAAACTAAACCCAAACTTAGCAAAAAGAGGAAAATGATAGTGTGATGTAAAATAAAGAATAGAGAAAAATCAATAAAACTGAATTGGTTTTTAAAAAGCCAAACAATCAACAAATCCTAAACTAGACTAAGAGACAAAAAGAGGAAGACTCAAATAAATAAACTTGGAAATGATAAAGGAGATATTACAATGGATAACACAGAAATTACAAAACATCATAAGGGACTTTTGTGAACAATTATATGCCAAACAAGGAGTTACGTAACTGAGAAGAATTGGACAAATTCCTAGAAACATACAACCATTACAACTGCATCAAAAAGAAATAGAAAGGCTAAACAGACCAATACCAAGCAAGGAGATTGAATTAATAATCAAAAACCTTCCAACAGGCTGGTGCAGTGGCTCACACCTGCAATCTCAGCACTTCGGGAGGCCAAGGCTGGAGAATAGCTTAAGCCTAGGAGTTTGAGACCTGCCAGAGCAACATAGTAAGACCCCTATGTCTACAAAAACATTAAAAATTAGCTGGGTGTGGTGGTGCATGCCTGTAGTCCCAGCTACTCAGGAAGCTGAGGTAGGAGGATTATTTGAGCCCAGGAGGTCGAGGCTGCAATGAGCTGTGATGCTGCCACTGCACTCTAGCCTGGGTGACAGAGGGAGTCTCTGGCTTAAAACAAAAACAAAAACAAAAATCATTCCAACAAAAGCCCCAAACTAAACGGCTTTGTAGGTGAACTCTATCATATATTTAAAGAAGAGCTGATACCAATCCTTAAACTTCCATGAAGTAGAAGAAGGAACACTCCCAAATTCATTTAAGAAACCAGCATCACTCTGATTCCAAAGCCAGACAAAAACAACACAAGACTGTACTAGCAAACCAAATTCAACAGCACATTTAAAAGATCATGCAGCAAGATCAAGTGGAATTTATCCCTGGTATGCCATGATGGTTCAACTTATGAGAATCAACCAATGTAATACACCACAGTAGTAGAATGAGACAAAGGCCATGTGATCATCTCAATAGATGCAGAAAAAGCATTTGACAAAATTCGGTATTTTTTCATGATAAAAAGTCTTAACAAAATAGGTATGGAAGAAGCTGACCTCAACACAAAAAGGCCATAGATGAAAAACCCAAAGCTAGCATCATAATCAATAGGGAAATAAAGGCCACATGTGAAAAATCCACATAATCAACAATGGAGAAATAATAAAAAATTTTTCTTGTAAAATCTGAAACAAGACATGGATGCCCACTCTTACCATTGCTATGCAACATATTACTGGAAGTCATAGAGCAATCTGTCAAGAAAAAAAAAAAAAAAAAAAAGGCACCCAAATCTGAAGGGAAGAGGTAAAATTATCTGTTTTCAAATGATAATATCTTTTATGTAGGAAACCTTAAAGACTTCACAAAAAAAGCTATTCAAACAAATAAATGAACTCAGTAAAGTTGTAGGATACAAAATCAACATACAAAACCCAATGGGATTTCTATGCACCAACAACAAACTATCCAAAAAGGAAATTAAGAAAACAATACCATTTACATTAGCAACAACCAAAAAATAAAATACTTAGGAATTAACTTAAGCAAAGAGGTGAGAGACCTGTACACTGAAAATTAAAAAACATTAATGAAGAAAATTTAAAATGACATGAATAAATAAAAAACACCACATGTTCATGGATTGGGAGAATTGATATTGTCAAAATGTTCATATTACCTAAGGTGATCTACAGATTCAATATAATTGCTATCAAAATTCTGATGATGTTTACAGAAATAGGAAAAAAAATCTAAAATTCATATGGAACCACAAAAAGTCTTACGTTTATTTAAACATAGTTTTAAAATTTTTAATAGCTTTGGGGTAGGAGTGGGTTTTGTTTACATGGACAAATTGTGCACTAAAATCCCAATTCACCCAAGTCGTGTACATTGTACATAAAAGGTAGCTTTCCCCACTTCCCCACTTCTGAGTTTCCAATGTCCATTATACCACCCTATATGCCTTTGTGTACCCATACCTTAGCCCCTACTTATAAATGGGAGCATGTGGTATTTGGTTTTCAGTTCCTGAGTTACTTCATTTAGAATAATGGTCTCCATCTAATTCCATCTAAGTTGCTGCAAAAGACATTATTCTGTTCTTTTTTATGGTTGAGTAGTATTCCATGGTGTGGAGATATACATATATAGAGAGAGAGACACATATATATGTGTATGTATATATATTTTATGTGTATATATATATTATGCATATATACATATATTTTTTCTTTATCCACCCATCAGTTGATGGACACTTAGATTGATTCTATAGCTTTGCAATTATAAATTGTGCTGTGATAAACATATGCGTGCAGGTGTCTTTTTGATATAATGACTTCTTTTCATTTGGGTAAGTACCCAGTAGTGGGATTGCTGGATCAAATGGAAGATTTACTTTTAGTTCTTTAAGAAATCTCCATATTATTTTCCATAGAGGTTTCACTCATTTACATTCCCACCAACACTGTATGAGTGTTCCCTTTTCACCATCTATTGCTCTTTAACTTTTTAATAATGGCTATCCTGGCTAAGATGGTGGTATCTCATTGTGGTTTTAATTTGTATTTCGCTGATGATTAGTGATGTTGAGCATTTTTTCATCTGTTTCTTGGCCATTTGTATATCTTCTTTTGAGAAATATCTATTCGTGTCATCTGCCCGCTTTTTAATGGGATTATTTGTTTTTTTCTTGGTGACTTAAGTTCCTCATAGATTCTGGATATTAGTCCTTTGTTGAATGCATGAGTTGCAAATATTTTCTCCCATTCTCTAGGTTGTCTGTTTACTCTGATAATTATTGCTTCTGCTGTGCAGAAGCTTTTTAGTTTAATTTGGTCCCATTTATTAGTATGTATTTATTTGTTTGTTTATTTATTTTTGAGACGGAGTCTCACTCTGTTGCCAGGCTGGAATGCAATGGCGTGATCTCGGCTCACTGCAACCTCCGACTCCCTGGTTCAAGCACTTCTCCTACCTCAGCCTCTGGAGTAGCTGGGATTACAGGCACGAACCACCATGCCCAGCTGATTTTGGTATTTGTAGTAGAGACGGGGTTTCAGCATGTTGGCCAGGATGGTCTTGAACTCCTGACCTCGTGATCCACCCACATCAGCCTCCCAAAGTGCTGAGATTACAGGCATGAGCCACTGCGCCCGGCCTAGTATTCATTTTTGTTTCTGTTGCATTTGCTTTTGGGGGTCTTAATAGATTCTTTGCCTAGGCCAATGTCCAGAACAATTTTTTCTAGGTTTTCCTCTAAAATTTTTATGGTTTCAGGTCTTAGATGTAAGTCTTTAATTCATCTTGAGTTAATTATTGTATATTGTGAGAGACAGGAATAATAGGGTGTTGTTTTCTCAATGTATGTTTTTGTATGCTTTGCCAAATATCAGTTGATGGTCAGTATTTTGCTTCATTTCTGAGTTCTCTATTCTGTTCCACTGGTCTACGTATCTATTTTTATACCAGTACTATGCTGCTTTGGTTACTGTAACCTTGTAGTATAATTTGAAGTCAGGTAATGTGATGCCTTCAGATTTCTTCTTTTTGCTTAGGACTGCTTGGGCTACTCAGGCTCTTTTTTGATTCCATATGAATTTTAGGAGTTTTTTTCTAATTGTGTGAAAAATGATATTGGTATTTTTACAGAAATTACGTTGAATCTACAGATTGCTTTGAGTAGTATGGTCATTTTCATGATATTAATTCTTCCAATCCATGAGTATGGGTCATCTGTTTGTTTGTGTCATCTATTATTTCCCTCAGCAGTGTTTTATAGTCCTCCTTGTAGAGATCTTTTACCTTCTTGGTTAAGTATATGCCTAGGTTTTTTGTTTTTGTTTTTGTTTTTTGTTGTTGTTTTTTGTATTTTTTTTGTAGTTAGTGTAAAAGGGGTTAGTTTTTTATTTGATTCTCAGCTTGGTTGCTGTTGGTGTACAGCAGTGCTACTGATTTCTATACATTGATTTTGTAACATAAGACTTTACTGAATTCATGTATCAGATCTTGGAGTCTTTTGAAGGAATCTTTAGTGTTTTCTAGGTATAAGATCACATCATCAGCAAACAGAGATAGTTTTACTACCTCTTTTCCAACTTGGAGATATTTTTTTCTCTTGCCCAATTGCTCTGACTAGGACTTCCTTAAACATAAAATTTGGAACTGTAAAATTCCTAGAAGAAAACATAAGGAAAAACCTTCTTGACACTGGTCTTGGCAATAATTTTCTGGGTATGAAAAGTATAGGTAACAAAATTAAAAATAGACAAGTGGAATTGCATCAAACTAAAAAATGTCTGCACAATAAAGAAAACAACAACCTATAGAATTGGGAAAATGTTTGCAAACAATATATTCAAAATGTATTAATATCCAAAACATATAAGGATCTCATTTAGCTCAATACCCCAAACACAAATATCCTGACTAAAAAATGAGCAAAGAACCTAAATAGACACTTCTCAAAAGAAGAAATTCAAGTGACCAACAGGCACATGAAGATGTTCTCAACATCACTAATTACTAGGGAAATGAAAAATCAAAACCACAATGAGATATTTACCTCACACCTGCTAGTATGACTATTATAAAAAAGACAAAAGATAACAAGTGTAGGCAAGGATGTGGAGAAAAGAGAACCCCTTACACTGTTGGTGAGAATATAAACTAGTGCAGCCACTATGGAAAACAGTATAAAGCTTCCTCAAACATTCAAAATAGAAATACTGTATGATCCAGCAATCCCACTTCTGGATATATATCCAATGAAATTGAAAACAGGATCATGGAGAGATGCCTGAATTCCCATGTTTATTCCAGTGTTATTCACAATAACTAAGATACGGAAAAAACTAAAATGTCCTTCAGTGGATGAATGGATAAGAAAATGTGATACACACACACAAACAACAGAATATTATTCAGCCTTTTAAAAAAGAATTAAGTCCTGCTATTTCCGACAAGACAAATAAAGCTAGAGGACATTATGCCAAGTGAAATAAACATGACACAGAAAGAGAAATACTGCATGGTTCTCACTTATATGTGGAATTTAAAATAGTCAAACATGTGGATACAGAGAGGCCGAGGGAAGAAAGGAATGGAGTGATGTTGGTCAAAGGGCACAAAACTGGTACCTACATAAAGGTGACATATTAATTGGCTGGGAAGAGATGATTTCACAATGTATATGTGTATCAAAATGTCAAGTTGTACACCTTAAATATATACAATTTTGTGTCAATAAAATTAGATCATCACTGAGTAGAGAATTTAAAAGACAAAAAACTCTTTAAATACAAAAAGTTTTTATTTTATTTTAAAGATATTATTATACTCCATCTCCTAAAAATGGATGAGTCAGATAGAGCTATCATTCAAGTCTAAAAGCAACATTTGCCTTTTGAATTCTGGGCAGTGTGTGCCCCTTTTGTTCTCAGGATGTATTTGAACCCTAAGGCTATTTCTATACACGTCCACTGAATTGGCCAGAGTCTTTATAAATGATTGTGAATCATCCCAAGGTTCAACAGGTAGGAATGGTTCGAATAGTATAGATTCAAGAAACGAACAATTCATTAAACACATCCTTATGATAAAATTTATTTAGTAAAATGAAAAATGCTTACAAAAAATAAAAGTAACATGCTCAGCATGCTACCTGGTATTTAGTAAGCATTCAGTAGTTATTAACTTACAAAATAGAAATACAAAGTAGATAAAATTATGTCTGGGCTAATCAGCACCTAATTAAATGAAAATTTCATGAAAGCAGTAACCAGGACTGTTTTGTTCATAACTGTATATTCAATACCTAGCCCAGTGCTTGACGGCAAGTAGGCATATATTAAATATTGTTGTAGGAAGGTAGGCAGGTAAGAAGAAGGAATGCAGGAAGAAAGGGAAGAAGGGAGAAAGGTAATTTCTAACAAACAGAAAGTGAATTGTCTGAAGAAATATCCTCTCTCACACCAAGGAAAAGGAATGGCTTCTGTTTAAGACTGATAAAAGACTGAAATGTATTGAAGACTTTTGAGATTATAAAGTACTGAATAGGGATTGGAGAACGACTTGTATGCATGTATGATGTACTTTAATATGACATACATGTATAGAGTCTATTCCCAGTGTGTGAGTACCTCCAAAATATGCCTCCACCGCTATCATCCTAGGCCAAGCTGTAGACATCCCTCATCTGGACCACTGCCATCTGTTCTGTGTGTAACTAGAATGTGCTAAACTCCTCCCAGCCTCAGGGCCTTTCAGCTTGCTGCATTCTCTATCTAGACTGATCCTGCTCTAAGCTCTGCACCTGCAGGTTCTTTCCCAACATTCAGGCTTCAGTTTAAAAGTCACTAGCACAGATTGGCTTTTTCTTACTATCCTATCTAAGTATATTCCCCTCTTAATTTTTGAGTTAGTATTTATGTTCTTTCTTCCATTTATCAAAATCTATACTTTTTCCTTTGTCTGTTTCCTAGAATGAATTAATCAATTTATTTCTGGTCTGCCTGTCTCAAAGTTATACTGAACAAGGAAATAATTTATTGAAGAAAAATAGTATACTATTCTTTTTTTGTCCAAAAACTTAAACTTTGTGGCAGGGCCTTCAAATTGAAATCAACCAGATATTTGCAAGACAGCATACCATAGAGCACCTGTTGGTCACTCATTTACTATTTAGAGAAAAATAAAATCACCATGCAAGTTGTAGAAAAGTCATTTGCCTAAGATGAGTAAATACGGTAATTTCTATCCCTTACTCGTTCCATTCTTTGGTAGGCATCTCCTAGCATGGCATGCATATTGAAATCTCAACTCAGGAATGAAAATCTGAAACCAAGCTATCTGCTTTTGTGTACTCTGGCATTGTCTCATTTAAAATAATCCAAGAATGAAAATATGAGCTACGCTGCTTGCTTTTTTAAACACTGAACGTGTCGATACTGAAATTCCATTGGACAGGCATTTACTCTCCATGAAGGTAAGAGTTCCTGTTGACCTTGAGTTACTCAAATGTCTTAACAATACAACACCCCTCCCCATATATGTATTCACTCTAAGCAGGTACAATTCTAGCCAGATTATCTAACTGCAGTCAACCTATTATGACACATTAAATGACATAGAGACCAAAAGAGTTTTAGGAGAGCAGTTAAGAGCTGAAGTTCTGAATTACAGTGACCTGAGCTGGAAGTCTAGCTTTAACATTTACAACCCATGTATCCTTGAGAAAGTTACTCGGCCTGCCTAAGTCCTCAATTTCTGCATCAATAAAATGGGAGTAATAAAATATTACGTTTTTTGTCAGACTAAATATGATCATGCATGTAGAATATTTTTATAATAGTTTTCTCAATTCATATTAGTTGATACTATAACAATAATATTATAATTATTATTGGTTCTTTGAGCTCAAACGGATCTTATAAGACATTGAGACAATCTTCAATGAAGTTTCAGTAATACCTCTAAATTATTTAATAGTGTTCATATTCTTGCATAATCCCCACGAACAACTGCTCACTAAATTACAAAGTAGATTATTCCATTTTCCACAACTCCTAATTATCTGAAAATAATTCATGAGCAGAAATTTGTCTCCCTGTCTTGTTTGAGTTTGAATTCTACTAAAGTAAATAGAATTGAATTAAACCACCAGCCCCAAGACATCCCCTTAAATCTTTGAAAATACCTATTTTACTTCCCTTCTCCCCACTCCCACTGTACCATCCAGATCTTCCTATTCCAAGCTAAACACCCCCAGTCTTCACATGACACAGTTTCACTCTTCTGGTCTCTCTGAACATGCTCCAGTTTGTCAATATCCTTCCAAACAATAGCCGCCCCAAACTGAACAAAATACTTCATAATTTATCAGACAATAGCAATGACCAGAGTGCAATTACATTCCTTTTCCTGGACACTATATTTTAATGCAGGATAAGAATGCCTTAGCTTTTTTGGCTAACACCTTTGAGTCATATTGAGCTTGCTGTCAATTAAAATATCCAAGTCTTTTTCATGTGAATTCCTGTTAATCCAGTTCTCCCTCAATTCCAGATTAATTTCAGCCCATAGTTCCAGTCTGATGAGATCTTTTTAAATCCTGATTCTTTCTTTGAGCATATCAACTATCACTTCCAGCTTTGTGTCAACAACAAATATGGTCATCCTGCCTTCTGTCTGTCTTCATTTATGTTGATGATAAGATTATCAAATGGGATCCAGCCATTCTCAGAGCCCTGTGACAACTCTAGGGATGTCCTTCAAGACTGAGATCAGTCCATGAGTTAACATTCCCTGCATTCAGTTATTCACCTCTTTGTGAATATCCCGAATTACATCATCACTCAGTTCCTATTCTTACCCACAAGCACGCTGCTGTTGGAAGCATGCCAAAATGGAACATCATGGACTTTTCAGCCCTATATAACTTAGTTCAAATTCTTACTTTGTTACTTATTAGCTGTGTGACATCAGGACAGTTATTTAACCTCTCTGAGTTTCTCTTTTCATATTTAAAACATAATTTTTAATTAATAGATAGTTCTGTGAAGAACTATCATATTGATCTCTGAATCGCCAATAGCCAGCACAATTCAGGTACATTCTTAGCATATTTCCAAAAGATAATGAATTACTGAACAAGCAAAACAATCAATGACTGGATCAAAATTACTTACTTAAATCATGATACACTGTCTATAGGTTGTTTCTCTAATCTGCTTGTCTAGTTGGCTTATGAAAAAATGATAACAAATTATGTTAGTCAAATTATTCTTAAGTGATTCATTGCTGGCTCCTAATAATCATCATATCTCTTCATTTTTATTGGTATATAATTCATATATTATAAAGCATATTCTTTTAAGCTGTGCAAATTTAGTGACTTTTATTCACAGAGTTGTGCAAACATCACCAGAATCTAATTTCAGAACATTTCATCAGCGTGAAAAGAAATGCTATACCCATTATCAGTCACTTTCCATTTCCTTTCTAAACCCCGAGCCTAGACAACCACTAATCTACTTTCTGTTTCTACAGATTTACCCATTCTGGATTTTTTATATAAATGAAATCACTTACTACATGGTCTTCTGTGACTATATTCTCTCAGTTAGCATAATCTTTTCAAGGTTCATCAAGGACTTAGCTTGTATCAGTACTTCATTCCTTTTTAGGGCCAAATAATATTCCACTATATGGATGTACCATGTTTTATTTAACCATTCATCAGTTGATGGACTTTTGAGTTATTTCCACTTTTTGGTTATTATGAATAAAGGTGCTATAATGTTTGCATACAAGCTTTTGTGTGAACACATTTTTCATTTTTCTTGGATGTATACCTAGTAGTAGAATTGGTGAGTCATATGGTAACTCTATATTGAACCTTTTGAGGAATGGTTTTTCAAAAGCAGCTGCACCATTTTAAGTCTTATCAGCAAAATAAAAGGGTTCAAATTTCCCTACCTCCTAGCTACCACTTTTTATTGTTTGACATTTTTATTATAACCATCTTAGTAAGTGTGTAATGATATCTCGTTATGGTTTTTATGTGCATTTCCCTAATGACTAATGCTGTTGAACATTTTTCATGTGTTTATTGGCCATTTGTGTATCTTCTTTTAAAAATGTCTATTAAAAGTAGTTGCCCATTTTTCTGTTGCACTGTCTTTTTTTAACATGGAGTTGCGAAAGGTCTTTTATGTTCTGGATAGACTAGTCCCTTATTAAATATATGACTTGCAAATATTTTCTCCCATTCCATGAGCTGTCTTTTAACTTTCTTGATAGTGTCTTTTGAAGTACAAAAGTTTTCAATTTTATGAAGTCTAATTTATTTATTTATTTTGTTGCTGCTCATGATTTGATGTCATGTCTAAGAAACCATTGCCTAATTCAAGGTCAAAAAGCTTTCTGTTTTCTTGTAAGAGTTTAATAGATTTTGTTATTAAATTTAGGTCTTTGATCTGTTTGGAGTTAATTTTTGTATGTGGTGTGAGTGATACAGTTTTATTCTTTTGCATGTGGACATCTAGTTGTCTCAGCACCAAATTTTTGACACAACTATTTTTTTCTCCATTGAATATCCTTGGAACCCTTCCAGCAAATCTATTGACCATAAACTTGAGGTTTATTTCTGGACATTCAATTGTTTCCTAGTGCTCTATATATCTGTTTTTATGCCAGTACCACATAGTTTTTAATACTGTAGCTTCACAGGAAGTTTTGAAATTGGTAGTATGAGTCCATCTTTGTTCTTTTTCAAGTTTATTTAAGCTATCTAAGTTTCCTGCACTTTCATATACATTTTAAATTAATTGTCTATTTCTGAGGAAAAGACAGCAAACAGCTGGAATTTTTATAGGAACTGCATTGATTATGTAGCTCAATTATTATCTTAATATTAAATCTTGCAATCCATGAACATGGGACATCTTTCCATTTATTTAGATCTTCTTTAATTTATTTCAGCAATGTTTCACAGTTTTCAACACACAAGTCTTAAACTCCTTTTGTTGATTTTGTTTGTAAATATTTTATTCTTTTTTATACTACTATAAATTGACTTTTTAAATTTTTTCTTTCAGATTGTTCATTGCTACTACATAGAAATACAATTAATTTTTGCATAATTATTTTGTATTTTTCAACTTTGCTAAGCTTGTTTATTAGCACTAATAGCTGTTGTTTTGTACCTTCCCTAGAATTTTCTACTTATAATATCATGTCAGCTGCAAATAGAAATAGTTTTACTCTTTCCTTACCAATTTGGATGCCTTGTATTTCCTTTTCTTGCCAAATTACATGGAAAAATCTCCAGTACAATGTTGAAAAGAGTAGTGAGAGTGAACATCCTTGCCCTATTCCTGATTCTGGTGGGAAAGCTTTCAGGCTTCTACCATTAAGTACAATGCTAGTTGTGGGGTTTTTGTAGATGCTATCAGGTGGGGAATTTTTTTTTCTATTCCCGGTTTGTTGAATGTTTCTATCATGAAAGATTGTTGAATTTCATCAAATACTTTTCCACATCTACTGAGATGATCACATGAGTTTTGTCCTTCATTCTATTAATATGGTGTATTATGTTGATTCATTTTCACATAATGTAACAACCTCACATCCTAGGATAGATCCTACTTAGTTAAGTATGTAATCTTTTTTTCTGTCTTTGGATTCAGTTGACTATAATTCAGTGAACCGATATTTTCCAAATGAACAAGGAATGATCCTATAAAATCATACATAGGTAAACTACCTATTTAAAGTACAAGATAAAATCCAGTCATGGATTTTAATGTAACAGAGTGTGGAGAGTTTATTAATACGGTTTTAGATTCTACATTGAAGCTAATATTTAGGAACCTATAACTTGTTGAATATTAGGGTAATTTCAAAAAATAGCCACAATTATATGAAAAAGCTAACAAAATTCAGTCAGTTCTGCTTTCACATGGAAAAATCTGAATTTGTGCCAGCCAGAAAACAAACCTGTTTTGTTCTGAAGGCCTGAATATTTTCCAAAGAGAACCATTAGGTGAATGCAGAACCCAAAAACTCCAGGCACACCCTCATGAGGACATCGAACCACATCATCTGCATTCAGCGTCACAATTGTTCCATGTGATTTCAGATCACCTCTTGCCACCACTTTACAAAAACTTTCAAGCTACAAGCTTGAGTATTAGGATAATATCAAAACATAGCCACAATTATATGGAAAAACCCCTGTCCTAAAGACTCTTTCATTTTCCCATTTCCTCTTGGCTTATTATATATTTTTTCTCTCTGCTTTCGTCTCTCTTCCTCTCTCCTTACCCTTTACTGCCTTGTTCTTTTATTCCTGCACACATGATGGTGGGTGAGGAAGCAAGTCAGGCAAGCCTGGTGGGAGTGGGAGTTCAGGCACCCACTTCCACAAGCAAACTTTAGATATTTTTCAAGGTAAAATACCATAACTATTATAGTATCCATTTATTTCTTAACCATTTAGAATGTGTAAAACTGCGCTCCCGTTTTATTAGATTCCATTCTGTCTAATTAAATTCCTACCTGCTTTTTATGTGTCACTGATAAGTTTTTGAGTATTATCTCTTAAATCCTATTTTCCCGTAAATCTTGTGATCTATTTTATTGTGATAAAGTAACTAATATTAAATTCACCATTTAAGCAATTTTAAAGCATACAATCCAGTGTTTTTTAGTATATTCACAATATATGAAACTATCACCACTAATTCCAGAAAATTATCATTACCCCAAAAAGAAACTTCATACCTATTAAGTAGTAACTTCCCATTTCCCCTCCAGTACCCCCTTGCACTGGCAACTATTAATCTACTTTCTATGAATTTCTTATTCTGGACTTTTTAGATAAATGAAATCATACAATATATCGTTTTGTTGTCAGGCTTCCTCCACTTAACATAAAGTTTTCAGGTTCATCCATGTTTAGTATTTATCGGTACTTCATTCCCTTTATGGAAGAAGAGTATTTCATTGTACAAATACATGACATTGTGTTTATTCATTCATCAGTTCATGAACATTTGGCTTGTTTACATTTTTGGATATGATGAATAATGCTTCAGTAAACACTAGTATATAAGTATCGGCTTTGAGTCTCTCTTTTCAATTCTGTTGGGTATATAACCGGAGTAGGATTGATTAATCAGGTAGTAATGCTATGTTTAACTTTTTGAGGAGCAGCCAGACTGTTTTCCTGTCTTTTTAAAAAAAATTATAGCCATCTTAGTGAATATAAAGTTATATTTCTTTGTAGTTCTTATTTACATCCACATTCATAAGGGATTTTTATCTGAAGGTATTTTTTTCTTGTGATCTATCTTTCTGACTTTGGTATAATGATATTATTGGCCTTATGGAATGCATTTAGAAGTGTTGTCTCCTCTTCTACTTTTTGGAAGATTTTGAAAGGATTGGTGCTAATTATTCTTTAAATGTTTGGTAGAATTCACCAGTGAAGCCATCTAGTTCTGGGCTTTTCTTTGTAGAAAGTTTACCAATTACAGATTCATTATCTTTACTCATTATAGGTCTATTCACATTTTCTATTTCCTTTGAAGTTACTTTTGGTAATTTGTGTCCTTCTAGGAGTTTGTCTATTTCATTCAGGTTATTTAATTTGTTGGCATACAATTGCTTATTGTATTATTTTGTAGTCCTTTTATTTGTTCTACCCTTTACAATTTAAAGATCATTCTCCTTGTTAGAAAAGAATAACTGATTGTTTGTCATTTATTCCCTTAAAATTTCATCAAACAAAATTTGTTAAACAGGACTACAGTTACTAATATTTATTGAATGATAGAATTTATAAATTTTTTACTAATGTCTATAAGCAGGTCCTTTTAACTGTTCTGTCCTTTTGTAGGGGGAGAAGGTGGGGATGGAAGTGGAAATTGCCTTTTTACAGTATATGGCACATTGAAATCTGTTTGTGTATCTCTCCTTCTCCATTTGAGAAATACTTGTATCCAGTATTTGTGTTCTCCTCCAGAATTTTCCGCCTTGGTCTTTTGATATCTGGGGCATGCTTGCTGCCATTTTTGTAAGTATCAAATGGAGACAGATGTGCCATGTCAGTAATATTTACACTGGGAAATAAGAACAAACAACAAAATGTTCCAAAAGCAACTTGACAAATAATTCACTCTTAAAAACCTTTCTATGGGTATCTGTGAAAATCAGAGTTTCATTTTTGGGAGATCTCCACTTCACATTCTGCCGGTGTTTATGCATGTGAGCATATAACTCAATAAATGTATTGAATAGACTTCACATGACTAATTCACTCCTCCTAGAAGATACTACCTCTTCCACCCACAATAGTTGATTCATGTGGGCATTCATTTATTGACTGATGCAAGAAATTTGTATTGCCATATGCCAGGAATATAAAAGTGCACAATAGAATAAATGGACAGATGCACCTGCCCTCATGGAGCTTAACGTTCTACTGAGGAGAGATAGACAATAAACAAAATTGATAGAGAAATTTGATAGCATATCAACATGTGACTAGTGGTTTGGAGAAAAAAGGAAAGGAAATCAGAAGTGTGAGAAAAATTTCACAAGGGTGTTCATTTGCTTCCCTGAAAAAGTGGCATTTGCACAAATAACTGGAAGATCTTTTCATGATATGATTCCCCTGTTGAAATTGGTATCATTATAGGTTTCCTCCTTCAAAGTCTCCCTTTGACATGCAGCACCTGCTTTCCCGCCCCCTGTCACGTACCCCATTGTTTCTTATGTGCCGCTCTTCCACCTCCGACACTTCCATGCATACTTGTCCCTTTTCCAGTCCTCATCAAATATCTTTCCATGCGCTTACTATGGAGGATGTGTCCTCCCAGCAGGAGAGACATTTGTTCCTCTTAGTGACATTTTAAAAAAGTATTTGACTTATATTGTGAGCCTCGTGTAATAGATATATGTCCTCTGAAGAATTTTCCCTTCGGGACATACTCTCCAAGTTCACCCTTCTACGTCTTCTTCACATGCTGCAATATATTCCAAAACAAGGTTGCCAATTTCTATTATTTTTATGTGGGCCATGATTCTCTACAGCTAGAGCAACCTGTCTTTTCACATGGCAAATAATAATAATAATAATTTTTAATTATTTTTAAAATGTTTTTAATTCCAGCTAATTTTGAAAAACTATTTAATCAACAAGTATTAAATTCAATACTTTATATGTACAAATAGAAAGCAGCCTACCAGTTTTTGTTTTTAATTTCCTTAAGACAGACCCCTCCTATCGAATTAGCAAAAGAGACCCTAAAATCAGAAACCTGGAGAAACCTGGTGTTCCTCCAGGGATATTTATATTATCTAAAAATATTTGTACTCAAGGATTTTTTTTTAGTAATGAGAAGTCTTATGGGGGTAAGTTAAATTTTTTAAATTGGAGAGTACGGCCAGGTGTGATGGCTCATGCCTGTAAATCCCAACATTTTGGGAGGCTTAGGCAGGTGGATCGCTTCAGCCCAGGAGTTCAAGACCAGCCTCGACAACATGGTGAAACTTCATCTCTACTAAAAATACAAAAATTAGCCAGGTGTGGTGGTGCTGTAATCCCAGCTACTCAGGAGGCTAAGGCACGAGAATCACTTGAACCTGGGAGGTGGAGGTTGCAGTGAGCCAAGATCATGCCACTGCACTCCAGCCTGGGCAACAGAGCTAGACTCTGTCTCAAACAAAACAAAACAAAACAAACAAAAACAAAATTGTAGAGTAGGAGCATTCCAGAGGTTGAGTTATATTTTCTTTAGTGGGATGCAAAGAGAAAGAAAATTATTTGTTGAGCACCTTACTAGATATAAAGCCTTGTAATGAGTCTTACAATGACATAAAGAGTTGAACTTTAATGTCCCCATTTGACAATTGATATCACTGAGGCCTGAAAAGCTAAGTAACTTGCTCCAGGTCACAAAGCTATGGACCAGCAAAGCTGATACTTAAATCTGGTCTGTTTGGCTCTAAAGACCATAGTCTATTTTTCTAGTAGTTGGTGTCATAATAGAACTCAAACCGGGCTCGTCCCAGAGTAGTTGTTATAGAAATCCAAATTATAAAAGCTTACTAACCAAACAGAGAGTGACTGAGTTACGTGCAACTTGTAAAGTACACAAAGATAGTTAATTGAAGAACCATCAATATATATGAAAAAAGTAAATGCATGATTAGTGACAGGAAAAGAGCCAAAACCCAGCCCTGCCCCTCACCCACAAAAGCATAAAATGTTTTGCCCTATTACCTTATTAAATTATCTTTAAAACTTTTATTTTCACTATATGTTAGGAAGCATGACAAGTATTGCCAGTATATTTTAGGAAGCATGACAACTACACAAGTATTGAAATTGACATGGTGGTGAGAATTCAAGGTTGGTATGTGAATTATAATCCTAGTGCAAAGTGTACTGAGGGGAGTGTCTTTCCTTCCCTTTGCCAAAGTTGCAATTATCAAGCTGTTAACAGAGCCAGCTTCCCTCCTGGCTCATGCAGAGCACTGATGGGTTCCCATGGTCATGATCTCTACACAGAGTAGTTAGCTCTACTCTGAGAAAACGTGTTGCACAACCACAAACAGCATTTTTAGTCTAGGCCAGACATCATAAAAGTTCACATCCCTGATCAAAAAGGAGAAGGGATTGTGCAAGACAGCATGGATAATTTGGCATCCACAAATGCAGAATCACTGCTGGGAAACCAGCTCCATTGCTCATTTTGCTGAAAATTTGTTGTTAGTACAGTAGCCATGTAATTTACTATCCAAACCAGAACTCTTCTGAGGGGGGTGTTACTAACAAATCATCTGGGCCAGGCATGGTGGGTCACACCTGTAATCCCAGCACTTTGGGAGGTCGAGGCGGGTGGATCACCTGAGGTCAGTAGTTCAAGACCAGCCTGGCCAACATGGTAAAACCCTGCCTCTACTAAAAATACAAAAAAAAAAAAAAGAAGCCAGGCATGGTGGCAGGCACCTGTAATCCCAGCTACTCAGGAGGCTGAGGCAAGAGAATCACTTGAATCCAGGAGGCAGAGGTTGCAGTGAGCCAGGATAGTGCCATTGGACTCCAACCTGAGCAACAAGGGTGAAACTCCATCTCAAAAAAAAAAAAAAAAGGCAGGATAACAGGCCTAAACTGGGGTTGCACCGACTAGTGAAGGACTTATATTACACCAGCTATTACTATCAACTTTGTAAACGAGAAGACAAACATCTAAATGATATATATGCACTATGTAGTGTTACAATCTCCCTGGAACTGTTTCCTTTAAAAGTAGTCTCTGTGTTGGTATTAGCTAGAATCAGAGCCTATTGTGGAGGTAACAGAAGTCTGTGATTAAATGATCCTCAGAAAATATTTGTGTGCTACAAGCAAGAACACTTTTTCTGTTTTGACTTTTGTCCTAAGAATATGAACTCCAAGACAAAGGGACTAACATAGAGAAACTAAGGCTTTCACTATCTCACCTATTGTTTCACAGCATTTTGTTCACAATTGGGAACTAGAGCTTAGCAAGATCTGTTGCCACTTACCTTATTCTGTTTATTGATGAACAACTCAAGAAGAAGGATCAAATATTACTCATCTCTGCAGCCCCAGTATTTAACACAGACCTACACAATGCATCTTTTTTAAATGTATGTAGGACAGATGAAAATGGTAGGATCAAGTGTCTTAATCCTGAAACTATGGAATTTACTACATTGACTAACATTGAACTTGAAATAAATTTCCCGGCTGGACGCGGTTGTTTTGCTTTTTTGTAAAAATACAAAACAATTAGCTGGGCATGGTGGTGTGTTCCTGTAGTCCCAGCTACTCAGGAGGCTGAGGCAAGAGAATCACTTGAACCTGGGAGGTGGAGGTTGCAGTGAGTCGAGATTGCTTCACTGCACTCCAGCCTGGGCAACAGAGTGGGACTCCATCTCCAAAAAAAAAAGAAAAGAAAATCACTTCTACTTTGCTTTCATATGCAGATGTGAGAGTGAAAGCAAAGCATAGCTTTTCAAGTTTGTTCCAATATGAGCAACTGGCTGAAAAGCAACCTAAACTTTGCCAGTTACTTGTTCAGTCTGTGCAGGGCCTTTTCCTTATCTCAGCTTTGTTGTACAAGCAAACTATGACTTTTACCAGCTTATTTTTGTGTTTGCTAAGCAGAAATTATTGCAGCATTTCCTAAGATGCCTGGAATGGTAAGTATGCTTTTTGAACTCATGCTGCCAGCCATACCTTTCTTTCTCTTCAGCTACCATGGAATCAGAGTTCTAAATAAAGAGCTTACATGTGTTTTCAAACAGCCAAATTCACCTCTGTTTATTTCGCCTCCAGGAATATTCTTTGGCTAGAAGCTCTGGGAGTTTCATTTACTGATAGCTCAGTTAAGTCAGACAATGACATACATCCAAGATGGCCTTTGGGAAGAATTCAAATAGAGCTGCTTCAAATTCTTTTTAGAAGTAGACAGGACATAAATACATATATTTTTGATAGCAACTATGGAAGAATTGTGGCATTATATCATTTTTGGAATGAAGTGGGATATAAATAAACAGATAACTATGCAGAGTTCCATCCCAGATATTTGTTTACAAGGAAAAGGTTGGATCCCTCCAATTCATCCTCTTTATTGCAGCCAGTGTTATTTTCCTAAAGTGAGAAACTGATCCTATCTCTGCTCTGCCTCCAATTCTTCCAAGCCTCTCTTCCTCTGCCAGTCCACATTTCTTACCTCCATTTACAAAGCCTGGGGTCCTCTGTAACTTCCCGGACTCTCCTCTCACCAGTCACATGCACCTTCTACTCCTACATAGTGACATGGATTGATAGTGCAAATGACCCCCGTTCTCCATCCCTCCACACCCTTTGCAAACTGACTGTGCAGCAGTGACTTCTTTTCCCCCTCTGTGAATCTGCACTGGCTTAGTGACTTGCTTTGCCTTATGGAAGGTTGATGGTGTGCTGGTTCTAAATTCAGTCCTCAAGCAGCCTTATGCTCTCTCTTAGAACCCTGCCTCCACCATGAAAACAAGTCCAGGCCAACTTGGTGGAGGAGAAGAGTTCACACAGAGCAGTGACAAGTCATCCTGACTGAGGCCATCTTAAACCCGTCCGCTCCCAGCTTCAGGCCAGTTGATCACAGATTCAGCAGAGAACTCAGCTTAGATCAGCAGAGTACAACGAGATCAGCAGAAGCATCCAGCCTACTCAGAGATACATGAGAGAGAATGGATGATTGTTGTTCAGCAACTGAATTTGGGACGGTTTGTTACACAACGTTTTGTGGCGAAAAGATAACTGATACATATACCAAACTACTTATAGTGCCTGAATAAAAATATTCTTTCACCCCATCACTCTTTTTTTTTTTTTTGAAAAAATATTTTTTTAATTTATGTATTATTCATGGGGCACAAGTACAATTTTGCTGCATTAGCACTTTGGGAGGCTGAGGCGGGCAGATCACAAGGTCAGGAGATTGAGACCACGGTGAAACACCGTCTCTACTAAAAAATAGAAAAAAATTAGCCGGGCACAGTGGCGGGCGCCTGTAGTCCCAGCTACTCGGGAGGCTGAGGCAGGAGAATGGTGTGAACCCGGGAGGCGGAGCTTGCAGTGAGCCGAGATTGTGCCACTGCACTCCAGCCTGGGCGACAGAGCGAGACTCGTTTCAAAAAAAAAAAAGTATATATGTGTGTATATATATATATATATATATATGTGTGTATATATATATATATATATATATATATATATAAAAATTGTGATGAAGTCAGGGCCTTCAGTATATCCATCACTGGAGCAATATACATTGTACCCACCAAGCAACCTCCCACCATCCAACCCCGGCAATCCCCCCACCTCTCTAAGTCCCCACTGTCTATCATTCCATACTCTGCTTCTACACCCATCACTCCTTTTAAAGATGCTATTATCTCTGCATGGAATAAGTCTCAATTCCATCCATAGTCATTAATATGTCACCCACATTCCCGAGTGTTTTTCTTCCGGGTATTTATCTGACAGGGATAACCCTACTGGCATATCAAGATCTTGCAGCTTGGAATCCCCCGTGAAAACAGCAATAGTGTGGAGAACTGAAATTGCCCTTATTCCTCCTCATCTTCTCTCTCACCTCACAGCTACTCACTCTCTCCTCTATGCTGCTTAGTACTTTGCACCTATATGCAGTCTGGCAGTTGTCACATTATTTTGCATTTATTTTACATCTTTGTCTCTTCCACTGGACAGTAAGCTCTTTGAGAGGAGAGACCATGCCATTTATTTTGGAGTAGCCAGGGCCTGAGAGACAGGCATTGCTCACATTTGCATGACTGCATTAATTTTCTACTCACTGTGAGTTTGTTTCTTATCAATGAATCTCTGTACTCAAAAAACACGGAAATATAACTCAACGTAAGTGAAGACAGTATTTAAGTTTATTTTCAATCAGGTACTAGGCACCATGGTAGCATGAAGGAAATAAAAAATAAATAATAATTAAGTCCGTTATTAAAAGGATGGGTTAAGGTTATCATAAAGATTTGTGGGTTTGGACCAGCTACAGTGGCTCATGCCTGTAATCCCAGCATCTTGGGAGGCCAAGGCAGGAGGATTGCTTGAGCCCAGGAGTTTGAGCCCACCCTGTCTCTACAAAAAAACTAAAAAATTTAATCAAGTAGGGCGTGGTGGTGTGCTCCTGTAGTCCCAGCTCCTCAGGAGGCTGAGGTGGGAGGATCACTTGAGCTCAGAAGGTTGATGCTGCAGTGAACCATGATCATGTCACTGCACTCAGCCTGGGTGTCAGAGAGAGAGCCTGTTTCAAAAAGGAAAGGAAAGATTTGTGGGTTAGGTAATCCCCCACATGATTTGATTTATCCAATTCTTACTTCATTCAGAAACCAAAAGCTATATTCTATTTGGAACTCATACATTTAATAAGGAGGATATGAGGCAGAAAGTTTCAGGCAATTCTGTCTTGGCAAAAATGTTTGATTCCTATATAGAATTCCTCTCAAAAAACAGATCTCACGACCAGGAGAGATGACTTGCTAAAATCATAAAGTGGATGAAATTTGTTTTAATATTACAATGTACTCTCTTCTTCTTTATGATAACCATGCTAGGCAGGTTATTTTGGATGTGTGGAATAAAGACTCTATCTAGGATAGCTCAAGTGATAGAGGGGAATTATAAAAATTCTCACACTAAGGCTGACAGGACCTTATTTGAATGAATCTGAGGACAGGAACCATAGGACAGATGTATCACAGGGAAGGGAACTGGAAAGGTGACAACTTATATGATGTGTCATCAGCAACAGGAATTCATGTGCCATTAACTCAGCTCCAGTTCACCCTCGTGGTTCCGCCCACCATTACTTCCTGTCTTCCCCCTTGCCCCCAGTCTCTGCTTACACCTAAATTAGAAGTCTCATGACTTTGGCCCTGCCTTCCTCATGGCCTCGCTCATTGTGGCTGATCAACTTCTGCTCCTGTGTTAGAGTACTGATTCCTTTCATGTTTCTAAATTCTAATTGCTAAGAGAAATAACATGATGGCATAGCTATTTCACATTTGGCTAAGGCTTCCCACATCAGGTCTCCTAACAAGCTATGGGCCAGCCATGAGATTGGCTACCTTCCTCCTCTGGAAGGGAACACTGTGTCAACACAAGACTGAAGACTGAAATTTACACTTTCTCTGGGGCCTTTGATACACACCATTAGCTTAGCCTTTGTTTCAAAGACAAGAACTGTAACAAGAATTTTTAAGATCCTGATTGGTTGACTTTTTCTTAAGTAGACTCTTAACTAAACCAAGCAGTTTTAGTTACAGCTAAACTGAGCAGAAAGTATTATACAAAGTCCTTGTATGCCCTCTACCCCTACACGTGCAAAGGTCCCCAACTGTCAACCTCCTTCACTAAAGTGATTCGTCTGTTACAATCAATAAATGCACATTGACACATTATTATCATCCAAAATCCATCATTTACATTAGAGTTCACTCCTGCAATTGCACGTTCTATGGGTTTTGACAAATGTGTGACATGTATCTACCATTATAATACCTTACAGAGTAGTTTTGCTGCCCTAAAAATCCCCTGTGCTCTGCCAATTCATTCTTCTTTTCTGCCAACCCCTGGCAACCATTGATCTTTTTACCATTTCAATCGTTTTGCCTTTTCCAGAGTGTTGTATAGCTGATAGTTGGATCATACAGTATGTAGCCCTTTATATTGGTTTTTTTCACTTAGTAATATGAATTTAAAGTTCTTCTGTTCTTTTTATGCCTCGATAGCTCATTTCTTTTTAGTGCTAAATAGTAGACCCTTGTCAGGATGTTAAACAGTTTATCTGTTCACCTGCTGAAGGCACATCTTGGTTGCTTCCAAGTTTTGGCAATTATGACAAAACTGCTATAAATGTTCATAGACAGATTTTTGTGTAGACATAAGTTTTCAACTAATCTGGGTAAATACCAAGGAGCACAACTGTCAGGTCATAAGCTAAGAGTATATTTAATTGTGTAAGAAACTGCCAAACTGTCTTCCAATTTGTTGACTTCAAAACGTTCTGTTCTCAAATATTAATACTTTCTTCTCTGAAAGTTAGAATTGGCAATCACATACAATAATTTGGCTATGTTCTAATCAGACACAAAAATCCTCCTCTATTGCCTTTCTTACCTCTGCTCCTTGTTCTTCACAACAATCTTCCCAATCTCCACATCTTACCTACCACCCATTTGCCACCCAAGAGTGGGATTGCAGAGAACATGAGGCTACAGGCTTGAGCCTCTTCAACTGCTTGACATCTCCTAGATGCAAAATTACTTGTCTCTTTGCCCTTTGCATTATCTCCTTTCACTTTGACACACACACACACACACACACACACACACACACACACACTCCACAACTCTCCTCCAACCAAACATAATCCATCCATCTGAGCTCCAAACCTCAATCTTACACACATACTTTTCTGCGGTTTTCTTTTTATGTCTTAACAATTTCCTTTTCATCTATTTTCTCTCAGCAGGTAAACAAGCTTACTTCACTTACATCTGAAAACAAGAAGCCAAACAAAGGCCTACTATCAACCTGCCATAACTTTCTCTTCCCTTCTCTCTTCTTTCCTCTGTAGCAGCAGTGGGTCTGTCCTGTTAACTCAACTTGCTCCCTTACCATCCAGTTTTCTGCACCCCGTTTTTGACTTTTTTAAACTTTTGCACCCCTACTCCTCTGAATTTGTGTTCTCTAAGGTCAACAGTTATCTACTAATAGCATAGACTAATGAACACTTTTCAGCTTTGCTCTGGCTCTCTTCCCATAATTTTGAGTGCTTATTTCGACTTATTTCCCAATTTTTACCCACTCCTACCCTTTGATCTCATCTGCTGATTTGGCTCTCCTGGTTCCTATATATTTATGTACAGACTCTTCTCCTCTTGCTCTTTCTTCTCCTCCTCAAGGTTTCAAGACAGCTGCTTAGACCTAGCTATGGTCCTTTAGGATTGACCTACATAGCTGACCCTCCAGCCTAGCACACCCAAGCCCCACTGATGGGTGATAGGACACCTCAACTCTCTATTATCTCATCAGATTACTTCAACTCTCACTTACATACTAAAGAATCACAAATTTATGTCTCTAGCTGTCTCTTAGAAACATCCACCAGTATGTCCCACAAGAACTTCAAATTTCACACGTCCCAAACTGATCACCTCATGTTAACTCTACATGTGTGTGCCTCCACCAAAATTCTCTTTCTTTATAAATGGATTTCTTGTCATTCAAATCAGTTACGTTTTTGCTTCAGTACTGCTATGGTCTGAATGTATCCACTAAAAATTCCTATGTTGCAATTTAATTGCCAATGTGACAATATTAAGAGGTGGGGCCTTCAGGAGGTGATTAAGGTATGAAGGTAGATCCTTCATGAATGTGATTAATGACCTTATAAAAGAGGTGCAAGGAAACTGTTAGTATCTTCAATCATGAGAGGACACAGAAAACGCACCCTCTGTGAGGAACAGGCCCTCACAAGACATTAAATCTGCTGGTACCTTGATTTTGAACTTTCTAGCCTCAGGAACTATAAGAAAATAAATTTCTGTTATTTGTAATTGCCTGGTCTAAGATATTTTGTTATAGTAGCAGGAAGAGACTAAGGCAAATAGTGTTAGTTCTATTACAATCGTCTCCTATGATTTTCTCTAAACTTAACCCTCCCCAAGTCATCCCCTAATGCACTGCCAGTTGCACACTAACAAACAAATCTGATCGACACTTTCTTATTCAGAAATCTTTGCTAGCCCTCTGCTACCCAAGGAATAAAGCATACACTGCTTGAAAGAAAGCGAGTCCTCCATTACCTGGCCCTTCTCTGCCTCTCCAGCCAAGGTCACTTTCATACTTTATGCTCTAGAAATATTAAATTCTTTATAAATATGTGCTGTGGAGGGCATTTGTCATTTTGGAAGCTATATTATTCTAGATCTAATATGTTTAAACCATACTAATGTTTTAACAGGAAGAATGTAACATAAGGAATTAGTTAAATGGGTGTTGGGGTCTAAAGAAGGCAAAAGTGACAACTGAGGTGACACAGAGATAAAAACTGTGGGGGCATCTGCCATCCCTGTGCTTGGAGCAGCAAAGAGAAGAGGTTGGCCTTACGAGAACCTGAAAGCTTAGGGAGAACGTCCTGTAGAGTTGGGACCCAAACATCATAGGAGAAAGGACAGCCTCCCTGGTATGTTAGTAGCTCAGAAGGGAGTCACCACTGAGCTAAGGCCCAGGTCACTGAAGATGGAGCACGGGCAGATTGGAGTTGTCCTCTCAGGGTAGGATGTGGGCAATTATGAAGTTGGTTCTTGGAATGTGGGAAGAAACTCAAAACTGGAATTGACTGCCTCAGACAGGGTGAATAATCATTCCTGGGGAGAGCCTGATAGGCACAGGGAGCAAATGAAGAAGGAACAAGTTTCTCCCCCATCCCCTAGCCTTCTCATCTCCTTCTAATGACCCCTATTGGTAGAATCTGACAGGGGGCCAATTGGCAATGGAGGAATATGGTTCACACAGTTTCAGCCCCAGTGCCACTAAGAAGAGAGCAAAGAGACAATTGCTTAATAACCAGCATCCAGACAACTTCTGTATGTGAGGAAACATCAAGACTAGTAGAAAGTGGAGCCCTGCATCTCATCCTGAAAGACGAAGGAGGCGGGAGGCTGCTACTCCCTTTCTGAGCTCCCTGTAGCTAGAGGACTTATGTTCAGCCAGAGGAAAGTCTCATCTGAGACATTATTCCTAGAGTGGATGATGCAATCAAGAGGCGACAGTGCAGAATTCATCAGTTGTGATCTGGCAGCAGAAGAGTCCAATATTAAGGGGGAGTGGTCCCAGAACAGGCAGTAATGGTGACCAGCAACAGAGGGCCACTCGTGGCAGGACTGCCAGTGACGGCAGCCAGGGTCCATCTCTACAAGCTCTGGTCATCCAGTCTGTCCTGGTTCTTCCTTTATTATGAGTTTGGTTCTTTAGACTTCCAGAGGGTTTGGGAGTTACACAGTATTCCTTCAATGTATCACCTTTCTGCTTAACTAGCATCATTTGCTAGTGCTTGAACATACATATATATAACTAACAATAGAGTGATCTGAAATGATTTTTCCCTTTTTCGTGAGCCTCTATAATCCCAGGGTAGAGAAAAGGGCCTGTTCCGCAGGCCATTTATGGACACACTTCTGTGTAGTTAGCTGATCTCTCTCTGCCCCTCCTAACCCTCATAGTGCTATTATTGAATGCCCAATACAGGCTTTGGCAGCCAACCGTGGGTGGCTCTGGAACCTCTCCAGGGCTGGCAGCTTCCTTCTCTTTTTTACAAATCTGATTTCTCGAATCTCTATGACACCCCACGCAGGAGGCTTCCTAGAGTACAAAGCCGGTCTCTGTGCCAGAACATGCGAGCATGCTCTGCAGGCTACTTTAGAACAGAGCTTAAACCTCTGCGCATTGACACTTCTAAGCCAGTGGGTTGAGAAGACTGATAGCCTTTTAAAACGTCGTAACTCAGGACAGAGTTCTAAGGAGCAAATGCCATAAGGACATTCACTGACCAAGTGCTTATTAAACATTTACTGTGGGCCCAGAACTCTGTCCCCTGCTCCCTATTTGAGTTTGAATATGCCTAATGGATTCACCACTCTCTTCTTACTGTGCTAGTCCTCTCTGCTTCTGGTTTCTCTAGGAAGAGCAGAGCCATCTATAAAGACTGGTCAGAAGTGCGTTAGAGTTCATTTTTGCCCCTTCCAATTATGGAATCTCTATCTAAGTTTACTGACCTTTGAGACTTGTTGAGAGTTTACCAGTCACAAAGAGACTCCAGAGGACTGAAACTAGAGAAATAAAGAAATTCTACGGGTTTTGGCAGATCTTCTAGTATAAATTTTGTAATTTTGTGAACAATAGTCAAAATCCTTCCAATATTATACTTTGGTGAATTTACATGGAATCCCATATAAATAGATGGTTACATTCACTATATAAGTCATTGCATCAAAAATATTTCTAGTGTCCCAACCTATAATGAAGCATAGAGTTACAGGAAAAGTAGAGTTGACAACTTCTTTATTTGTTCCCTTTGCTGTCTCTAGAGCAAGGCTCCACAAAACATTTTTTCATAACTTAATTATAATAATGTATTTGCATTCTTGTCCCTTCCGCCTCTCTGCACCTCATTGAGGACCAACTCAGGGTCTGATTCACCTTCATGTATCGAGCACTTGGGCCAGTGCCTGGAATCTAGGAGACAATAAATAGTTTGTGAACACATAAATAAAAACATCTTGAGAAACAAAAGAGGTAAAGAGAGAACTACAGAAAGCTCACACATGGTGCAATTGGGGAACTACTGTAAGGTGAGTAGTAATGTACAAGATGAGAGTCTGCCGTTTTTGAGCATGAGGGTTGGGAGAATTTCAGGTAAGAAAAATAGAAAACATTTAGGGTTAAAATGGTCTATGCAGGGTTTCATGGAAGCAAATATTGAGGTGGACCTTAAGGGATAGGATTTGAAATGACAAAAGGAATAAAAGCATTCTTAGTAGAAAGGCAATTTAAGACTGTAGAATGGAAATTTATAGAGGGTATCAATGATTGTATTATAAGTTTGCTGAGTAGAGTAGTGAATGAAAGGGCCTTTCTCTTGCTTGAAATCTCCCTCTACTTTTTTTTTTTTTTTGTAAATATTCCACCTGTTCTTCAAAGTAAGGTTCGTAACTCAGTCTGCTTCCTCAGCTGACTCAGACTGACTCTTGTTACCTCCCATAAAATTATTCCTGCACATTATTTTCTAGTCCCATTTGATACTTAAAGTATACTGCAGTGAAGTGGTGAAAAGAAAGTCCCCAAAATGGACATTTCAATATTAGCTCTTCAACTGACTGGTTTGGTGACTTTGACTAATCATTAAGCTTCCCAGGGACTCTGTCTGCTATACAATTTCTAAGATCTTTTGCAAAATAAGAGTCTAAAATTTGTCTTTTTGGCCCTCTGGCATCAAAAGGAGAAAATATCAGACAGAGCCTTCAGTCTGACCAGTTTCAGAAACTCATATGCACTTTCAAACCCAATCCATGTCTTGTCCTGGGTGGGGAGGTCCTCTTGGCCTTCTCTAGCTACACAAAGTATTCATATAGAAATTGACTCTCAAGTCAGACTGCCTTGTTTTGAATTCAATGCTATTACTTTCTAAGTGTTTAATTTGGACAAACTGATTAACCTTATTATACACAAAATAGGGCTATCAGATTTCCTACTCCATAAGTTTGTAGCAAAGATTAAAAGAGATAATCCATGAATAATTTAGCACAATTATTCTCAGAGGAGAAGCAGAATGAAGTGATTTTCTTCCTCTCTTCCAGTTTGCTGAAACACTGCTCCAAGAATCATGGCTGCCCCTAGAAGCCATTTGAGCCATTAACATTGCTGTACCTGGCATGGTATAAGCTGATCTTGCCCACATTCTTGGTCCCTCACCTTCCAAGCTAATTTCTATGTGTCATTCAATAAGAAATGTTCAGCTTTCTCCACTGATGGTTCAGCTTTCTCTTTCTGACTGATGGTCAGAAGAAATAAGATAAATATATATATATTCAACCCCAGGTTCGAGTTCTCCCATCACTAAATGTAGGAGTGTTTCTGACATGTTCTAACGTTGTATTGCTCTATCTCTAAAGATCTTTGAGTTAATTCAGTTTCTAATTAATGAGGCTGAGGAGTGGATCACTTAATTTTATAGGCAAAGAAAATACTATACATTTCTTCAGAGACTAATGAACAAGGAAGTGATACTTCAAGACAAGTGAGCAGGCATTGTGGTACAAAAGATCCTGAATCTGGGGAAAGAAGAGATTTTTGTTCCCAAATGTGTGTGTTCCTTATGGAAGTAAGATGTATTATATTTAGAAACACTTTGGAAAAATAAGATCTCATCCAGTTGTCAAAATCCAGTTAATAGAGTTCTGCTCTCAGAAACAATTAGAAACAAAGGGAGGAATATACAGAAGGAGGGAGTTTCAGAAGGAGGGAAAGACCCAAAAGATGCTTGGTTTGTTTGTTTTTTGATTTAAAAAAAAAAAAAAAAAGAGCGAAACCTATGTTGCTATAATTGCCTGAATAGAAGTTATAAACAGAAATGCTAGTTTCTGACCTAAACATATTTTAAATAATAAGATTTTCATGTATGCCAAGGTTCTAGAATCCACATTAGTATTTTAAAATCTGTAGAGTGAGTTTTCAAATCACTGTTTTAATGGCATCTCACTTAAAGAGGAGCAAACAGACTGAAATTTTGAACCAGTATGTTTCATCTTCAGTAACTTGTCAAGGAGGCACCCAGTAGGTAACATGTATTCTGGAAACTAAAGCCAAAATTGAGTTGAATTTGGTAAGGAAAAACGTTCCTAGCAACTATCCAAAATGAGCAAAGCGAAGTTTCATATTCCTCAACCAATAATGGGAAAATGAATAAAAATAAACCATTATGCAAAAAAGTTCTGGAAAATAATAAAGTCATTTTTTCCCAAATATAGCACGCCTTTAAAAAATTGAATTCACTCTTTGAAAAAATACACAGGCTGGGTGCAGTGGCTCACACCTGTAATCTCAGCACTTTGGGAGGCTGGGGCAGATGGATCACTTGAGCCCAGGAGTTTGAGACACGCTTGGGCAACATGGCAAAACCCCATCTCTATGAAGGATGCAAAAAATTAGCCAGGCATGGTGATGTGCACCTGTGGTCCCAGCTACTCAGGAGGATGAGGCAGGAGGATCACCTGAGCTCTGGAGGCTGAGGTTGCAGTGAGCCGAGATTGCACCACTGCACTCCAGCCAGGGCAACAGAGAGAGCTTCTATCTCAAAAAAATAAAAAATAAAGAAAACACACAACTTTATTTCCTGAAACTTCCCTAACCACCCTTCAATTCAACTGCATTCAACTGATCAAAGAATACAAGTTTTATTATTCATAAATTCAAGAATATATGTTGCTTTATTGTGGTTGTTTTTTCATAATTAGAGTGAATTAAATGAGGAAATGTAGCTCTCTCTGGTGTTAAATATGAAATATTATTTTCATATTATATAGGAAACATACATTATCTTAATTCAATTCAGAATGAAGTGCACACTTAAATATGTACGATTTCACGTATAGTCATTTTATTTTTAATAAGAATTTATATTCATATTTTACTTTTTATATCTAAAAGTAATATGAAGCTGTTTCTTTGTTTATATCATCTCACAACTCAATATATCCTAGTTATAAATTATATTCCTTATTCACACTTCATCTTTTCTTCTTCCCCTTGAGGAGAGATTGTATGAGAAGAAAGCATTCGAAAGAGAGAAGGAACAATGGCTTTTCAGGAAGAAGAGAAAGAAACCTGATGGTAAGACAAAAGCCCAGGGTGGGCTGGTGCTCTCAGCTTCCCATTGGAGAGGCACAGCACTGATTTCTCAGAAGACTTTGAGAGAGGGCAATTGTCAGGCAGAAATTCCTATAGCCCATAAAATAACCTGACATACAAATGCTGCAAACATGTGTCAGAGTAATCATGTTGAGGTAAGCCAAACTTAAGATGAAAGATTCTGAAGAGGTGGTAGGTACAGTAAATAAAATAAGAATTTGCTTCCATAATTTCCCACTCAAATTGCTTTATTTTTATTGACATCTGTATTTCCTCCAATTTGCTATTTGGTTTTTGTACAATTCACTTATGGTGTTTTTGCCTTGACAGAATTTTTATGCAGTCAAATTCATCCATCTTTTCTTTTGAATATGGATTGCTAATCATAGTTTAAGAGTCTTTTCCTATACCTAGATTATAGAAGAATTCATCCATCCTTTAGTACTTTCATGGATTCTTTCTTTTTTTCTGTTTTTCATGTGTGAGAGGTGAGGAATTAATCTGACTGTATCTTTTGTCAAAAGACATAACTGTTTTATTTAAAATTTTTTTAATGAATTATTTTATTTATTTATTTTTGTAGTTATTTATTTATTTATTTTTGAGACAAGGTCTCACTCTGTAGCCTAGGCTGGAGTTCAGGGGCATGATCTTGGCTCAGTGCAATCTCAACCTTCTAGGCTCTAGAGATCCTCCCACCCTCGCCTCCAGAGTAGATGGGACTACAGGCGCATGCCACCACACCCAGCTAATTCTTTGTATTTTTTGTAGACATAGGGCTTTGCCATGTTGCCCAAGCTGGTCTCAACTTCTGGGCTCAGGTGGTCTGCCTGCCTCGGCCTCTCAAAATGCTGGGATTACAGGCATGAGCCACTGCACCCAGCCACCTTTCTTCTTTTCCCAGCAATTTAATAGAAGTCTATCTTTACTCCAGTAATTTGAGACATTACTTTCATTAATATTAAATTTTCATATATATTTGGATCTATTTCTAGACTTTCTATTCTATTTCACTAGTCTGTCAGCCTACTCATGTGACAGTACCACACTGTGCTAATGACAGAGGCTTTCTAGTATGTTTTAATAGCTGGTAAAGAAAGTCTCCTCATAGCTTTTAATTTTTTCAGTATTTTACTGGCTACTCTGGTTCGTTGTTTTCTTTTTTTATGGGCATTTTGTTGTATTTAGTATTTTGTTAAGATTGCATTAGAGAGAAATGACATCTTTATAATTGAGTCATCTTACCCAAAATTAATGGCTATCTTTTCATTTGTTCAAGTCTGTTTTTGTGTCCTCCTCATAGAGTTTGCACATTTCTTGTTCTGTTCACTTTTAAGTATTTATCTTCTTTTGCTATGTAAATGAATTTTTCCGTATCATTTTATCTTTTAGCTGGCTATTTTTATTTTGCATATAAATGCTATTTCTACATATTAATTTTATATCCTGCTACATTACTGAATTGTTTTATCATCTGAGTCCATGGACATTCATTTGAAAGCTACATACTGCACACATTCTGACAGATGACATTGCCTAATTGAGGATCCTGTACTTTGGTCAAGGGTATGTGATGTTATTTAGAGTTGAAGGAAAATAATCTACAACAATGTTGAGCCTTAAAAATCTATTTGTTTCAAGAAGAAATCAGCATACTTCCTGATTTCAAAATGGTCTATGAAGAAATGGTAATAAAAACAGTGTGATACTGCTACAAGAATAGACATCTATACCAAATAAATGGAATTGAGAGTCTAGATATAAAACCATACATTTACAGAATGGACATATGGAAGCCAGGGCCAGAAAGGAAATTATGATCTGCTGCATAGTTCTGACTTTCAGACAGGAGCAAACAAGTTGGCCGGGCGCGGTGGCCTACGCCTGTAATCTCAACACTTTGGGAGACCGAGAGGGGGTGGATTACCTGAAGTCAGGAGTTCAAGACCAGCCTGGCCAACATGGCAAAATCCCATCTCTACTAAAAAATACACAAAATGAGCCAGGTGTGGTGGCCGGCGCCTGTAATCCCAGCTATTGGGGAGGCTGAGGCAGGAGAATCACTTGAACCTGGGAGGCAGGCTGCGGTGAGCCAAGATGGTGCCACTGTATTCCAGCCTGGGCAACAGGGCAAGACTCCATCTCAAAAATAAGAATAAAAAAGGAAAGAGCAAGTTGATCAGTTCCTGGCTACATAATCTTTTTATCTGCCAGTAAACTGAAAGTCTAAAATAAATTTTACAAAAAGAGCTATTGAAGAATTTAACATGAATATTCCATAATATGCATATTTATGATAATACTTATAATTATAATTCTTCTAAATTACTTAAACTAGAAATATACAGTGCCTTATTAACATGTATTATATCAAATTTCAGGAGATTTTGTTGAAGGTAAGGAAAGAATTATGTAAGAATCACTAAATTTACAAACAAAATGAAGATGTATAGGAGTTCTTTAATCTTTAAATGGGCTCTGGCCTCAAAATTGAGATTGTCTGTGAAAAACTACCATTCTTCATCAAATATTGGAGACAGAAAAACTAGTGAAGCACAAAAGTTGTGCATGCAAATGTACAAAGTCTTTATATTTAAAAAAATAATAGTAGCCACAGTTTATTGAGAACTTGCTAGGTTCTAAGTGTTGTGTTAGTACTTTAAAACATATTACTGAAGTCTCACAAGCACCTAATGCAGTTGCTATTTAGAGTTAGTACTTTACAGATAAGGAAACTAAATGTGAGAGACAGTGGGATCTTTGTCAATGGTCCACAACCACAGCTAGTCCATGGTTGAGCTTGTTACTTTAGCAGACGACTTGCTTTCACATAGCAGGGCTCCCAATAATTAATATTTCTCAACATGTTACCAATGAATAAAGTAACTAAAAATGTAAAATTGTGTATACAAAAGAGAAACATTTTCACCATATTGTTTATCTTAGTTTGCTTTAATTTATTATGTATCTTCTAAAAGATTTGACTGATCCTTTTTCACTTGTCTCTCTTTTGTCAGAAGCAAACTCAGTGTTATATAAAAATATGATCACATTTCCCAAAAGGCAAGGTGGTCAGAGAAAGCCAGTGATGATGATATGATACTGCACATTAAATATAGCCTTAAGCCAGACTTAAATTTCAGGTGGAGTCACTTGTCTGCCGAGAGAAATGCCATCATCGCTGATAAGGATTTTTCGACTCTAGCTTCAGAGTCCTGAGTTCTGAGTGATAGTTCCAAATGGTCAGTTAAAATCTGAGATCACAGCCTAGTCTGAATTCCATCAAGTCATGGCACTGAGCCCAAGGGCAAGATTGATTGTACGTTTGCAGACTTTGCAGCTTTTGAAATGATGATTTAGGGTAATCAACTTTCACCTCTTTCTTTTCTCTGAAATTTATGAAGAACATATTTAGTTTTGGAGGTGTTTGTTGTTGTTGTTTTTCTTACAGAAGAACGATGCTTAGCTTTAGTGACACTCTAACTTCAGAGCTAATTCAGAAAATCACACTAAAGTCTTTAATGTGTTTGCATAATAACACATATTTAAAGCATTATAATTACAAATAAAGTAGGATAAATCACCTCCTGGGTATTTATAACCAACTTTAGACTAAAGTAAAAGCTGAACATAGAGTTTGCAAATTATCTAGATTCTGTGTTTCTTCTCCTATGGTTTCTATCTGGCTTTCAGCTAGTTGTTAAAAGCTGCATAGAGTAGGAGAAAATAGCTTTGCAGGTATTATTTTTAAAAAGAAGACAACTTGAAGTAAACATAATTGCATTCCAATTATTCATGGATTAAATTTTCTATGTGCTGGTTGCCTATTCCTGTTAACCTCTGAAGAAGTTTAGACTTCTTTGAGCATGTATCTAAACTTGTGTCCTAAAATGTAAATAAATGTATATAAAGATGCATTTTAGTGAGCACAGACATTCCCTTTAAGAAATCAACAGGGAAATAACTAAATTTTATGGGAAAAAAATCACTGGATTGAGTCAGAGTCCTTTTTCATTTTTGGTGACAAATAGATCAGTAATCTAATTTCTCACCAGAAGATTTCAATCTGTGTATCAGTTAAAGTAAACTTGGAACTACTCTTCCACCCCATTGCTGACTCCTACTGTCTTGATGTTGAACCTTTTCCTGTCCTTTGAATGTCTGCCTCAGTCCTAGACCAATGCATTGTCATTGCCCCTAACAAGTGCAGTTGTCTATGGCTCTCAAATATTGCACAGGTCAAACTCTCTCAGCCTAGCTTGTGTCCTCTCTGGTGACCTTCAGCCAGCCTGGTCCTGGCATTTACATAAGAACAGGATATTAAAACATTCCCTGTGCATGTTTGAAGTTGATACTCACTGCACAGTTATTTCAGAAACTTTTTAGAACAACTGCTCTATCTTTAAAATGTCTGCAGACAGGTGTCATAAATGGGCCATCCAAGAGTGTCAGAAACCATCAAAGCACTATTTGCAAAGTCAAAGTACTCTAGTGATGTTATTCATGGAACACAGTCTCAAAGCTTGCAGGTCATCTAGTCCAACTCTCTATCTAATTCAATAAATTTTTTCTCCAGCATTCATGGAAGGGAGCCTGAGGGGAAAGAGCACACGATATTTGTGAAGTCAGAAGGCCTTGGCCTGAGTCCTAGCTCCAGTTCATTCTACCTCTGTGTAAGCAAAATACAAATGCTCTGAACCTCAAATTGCACATGTTTAGTACTTGGATACATAGTGAGTGCTTAATAAATAATTTTAAATGAATAGACATGACAACAACATCAGTCTCTCAGAGTTGCACTTGCAATCTTCCAAATCATTCTCTTCCTCTCAACTATGCTTTTGCATATCTTATATTCTGCCTGGGATTGCCTTTGCACCATGTCACCTGGTTAACTAGTACCTGTCCAGAGAAATCTCTCCTGATAAGAGCCTCCTACCCTAGGCACCTGAAGTCTGTCTAGGGTACCCACTTTAAGCATTCTCTGCTTACCGAATTAATCATGTGTTACAATCACAATGTCTCTACCTACGTCTGCCTGCCAAGCTGTGAATTTCTTGAGGACAGGGACTATGTTTTATTCCTTTATTTATGTACTTTCCACAGGTGTAGAAGGTCAAGTTGATCACATCTCTCAGTTCAGGGGAAATTGCCATTATTACTGTGAAAGCCCCTTTTTTCTTTTCCCTCTTTGTTACATTACTTTTTAACTTATTCTTTTTTATATCCCCATAACCATCTCCCATTTTTCTCCCCTGCACAAGTGTCCATTATAATGCAACTATATGTATCTTTTTGTTTGCATGTATTTTCAAAATGAGCTATGTTGTTCTATATAGCTATGTCTTACTTAATTTTAATGAATTGACATACTTTTGTACCAATACTTGTTTCCTGACTGGCACATCTTTAATTATCAATAAATGTCTATGGAATTACAAAGGAATAAGTTAAAAATGTGGTCACTGAATTCACTGTGAATCCGGTTTGGAAAGAAAATTGTGAAATATAGTATGTGAAATTGATGTACAAATAGTCTATTACATTATAAATGTTACTCGTAATTAGTAATCTTTTAGCTTTTTCTAATATAATTTGAATGACAGGAAACTCACTAGTTCACAAGAGAGTACATGGTAATCTAAAACAGGGATCCTCAACCTTTTTGGCACCAGGGACCAGTTTCATGGAAGATAATTTTTCCATGGACTGACATGGGGGCGGGGATAATTTTGGAATGATTCAAGTGCATTACATTTATTGTGCACTTTATTTCTATTATTATTACATTGTAATATATAACGAAATAATTGTACAACTCACTGTAATGTAGAATCAGTGGGAGCCCTGAGCTTGATTTCCTGCAACTAGTAGGTTCCAACTGGGGGTGAGGGGAGACAGTGACAGATCATCAGGCATTAGATTCTTATAAGGAGAACACAAACTAGATCCCTTGTATGCACATTTCTCAATAGGGTTCGTACTCCTATGAGAATCTAATGCTACTGCTGATCTGACATGAAGTGGAGCTCAAGCAGTAATGTGAGTGACGGGGAGCAGCTGTAAATACAGATGAAGCTTCCCTCGCTGGCCCGCCACTCACCTCCTGCTATGCGGCCCTGTTTCTAACAGGCCAGGGACCTGTACTGTGACCTGTTAGATCAGGGGACTCCTGATCTAAAACACAAAATTTGCATCACTCATTCTTAGTGAACCAATGCTGGCTCTCGGTGATTACCTCCATCTTTTGGTTTGTAATGTTTATGAGGGTATTTATGCACAGAAAGAGTCTCTTAGTCTACATTATAGTGTTTTCTTTTATTTTTTATTGTTTTTGTTTGTTTGTTTGTTTTTGAAATTGTGCTGTCTTGACCCAGTTTGAGACTCTGGCTAAAGGCTGATAAATCCCCTTTCTCCAGCAGCTGATTAAGTCCACACCTTGAAGACTTTCCTTATCATGCTCTCACACTCACATCTGCCCTAATCTGCCCTGAGACCTAGCACCAAACAACCAGGGACAGTCCCTAAGCCCCAGGGCCCACCAAAATTATTTAAATCATCCAATCCACAGAGAGCCTATGAAACTGAGCTAGCCCCAACCTGTGCGCCATATGTAAGCTGCCCCCAATAGCTTGCAGTTACTCACTCAGTCCCCGATTCAACTCCTATAAGTGTCCCCCATCAAAAGTCTTCAGATCTTATAAACAATTGGTGCTGTGAGCAGGAAGGTGTGGCCATGATTGTGGACTCTTGGGTAGCTCCTTGTGGGGACAGGGTGCAGGGTGTGAGGGTCTGCTCTTGGCTTACTCATTGGCTCCAGACCTACACCAGCACAACTAGGGATGCAACTGCTGCCTGTCGGTGAGCTGCACTGCAGCTGGTGCTGCTGTGCTGCCGGTGCTTGCCAAGTCTCTCCTTATCCACATTCCTGTATTGGAACGTTAAAAATGAGCAGTGCTGACTGGCTAAACTCCAAAGCTATATACTAGTACAGCTGGGGCCCACCATAGACCATTAGGAGTGATGAGCCACTTGAGCTGCACTTTGCAGGGTCTGCATTCCCCATGCTTCTGCTCATAGCCGGTGTTTGGCAGAAGCCTATTCCAGGAGTCTGTAACTTCTTTGGCAGCAGTGTTTCTTTTTTATTATGTGGGGCAGAATCCTGTTTATCCAAGTGTTTCAGGTAAACTCTTGTGGAGGAAAGTGTTGGTTGGGTTCTCCCACAATACAGAAATGGCGCCCAGGTCTCATTGTCAACTTGACCAATTTAACCAATTACGATAAAGGAACTATAAAGGAACATAGAAATTGGTTAAATTGGAGGGGTTCCTACAGACTAATACTGGAGTTCCAGCCCCAGCCATAGATATATTAATTGGCAAACAACCTGACACCCTAGTAACCATATGCACTCCAATCAGGCCATATGATTTAAAACCCATGTACAGCAGAACCCCTCTCTTCACACGTCTAGAAAAAACAGGGACTGTTGAGAGCTTTTATATTCAGCTACCTTTATTTTTATTAATTTTATTTTCTTTTAAGTTCTGGGATACAGGTGCAGGATGTGCAGGTTTGTTACATAGGTAAACCAGTGCCATGGTGGTTTGCTGCACCTATCAACCCATCACCTAGGTATTAAGCCCCACATCCATTAGCTACTTATCCTGATGCTCTCCCTCCTCCTGCCATCACCCCAAGAGCAGCCCCAGTGTGTGTTGTTCCCCTCCCTGTGTCCACGTGTTCTCATTGTTCAGCTCCCACTTATAAGTGAGAACATGAGGTGTTTGGTTTTCTGTTCCAGTATTAGTTTGCTGAGGATAATGACTTTGAGTTCCAGGATACAAAATCAATGTGCAAAAATCACAAGTATTCTTATACACCAATGGCAGACAAGCAGAGAGTCAAATCATGAATGAACTCCCATTCATAATTGCTGCAAAGAGAATAAAATACCTAGGAATACAACTAACAAGGAAAGTGAAGGACCTCTTCAAGGAGAACTAAAAATCACTGCTCAATGAAACCAGAGAGGACACAAACAAATGGAAAAACATTCCATGCTCATGGATAGGAAGAATCAATATCGTGAAAATGGCCAAAAGACCCAAAGTAATTTATAGATTTAATGCTATCCTCATCAAGCTACCATTGACTTTCTTCACAGAACTAGAAAAAAAATACTTTAAAATTAATGTGGAACCAAAAAAGAGCCCATATAGCCAAGACAATCCTAAGCAAAAAGAACAAAGCTGGAGGCATTACATTACCCTACTTCAAACTATACTACAAGTTTACAGTAACCAAAACAGCATGATACTGGTACAAAACCAGACACATAGACCAATGGAATAGAACAGAGATCTCAGAAATAAGACTGCACATCTATAGCCATCTGATCTTTGACAAACCTGACAAAAACAAGTAATGGGGAAAGGATTCCTTATTTAGTAAGTGTTGCTGGGAGAACTGGCTAGCCATATGCAGAAAATTGAAACTGAACCCCTTCTTCACATCTTACACAAAAATTAACTCAAGATGGATTAAAGACTTAAATGCAAAACCCAAAAGTAATAAATAAATAAATAAATAAATAAATAATAAAATAAAAAATAACCCTGGAAGAAAATCCAGGCAATACCATTCATAACATAGGCATAGGCAAAGATTTCATGACAAAAATGTCAAAAGCAATTACAACAAAAGCAAAAGTTGACAAATGGGATCTAATTAAAGAGCTTCTGCACAGCAAAAGGAACTATCATTAGAGCAAACAGGCAACCTACAGAGTGGGAGAAAATTTTTGCAATCTGTCTATCTGACAAAGGTCTAATATCCAGAATCTTCAAGGAACTTAAACAAATTTATAAGAAAAAAAAATGAACAACCCCATTAAAAAGTGGGCAAATGCCACTAACAAACACTTCTCAAAAGAAGACATTTATGTGGCCAAGAAACATGTGAAAACAGCTCAACATCACTGATCATTACAGAAATGCACATTAAAACCACAATGAGGTATGATCTCACACCTGTCAGAATGGTAATTATTAAAAAGTCAAGAAACAACAGATGCCGGCAAGGCTATGGAGAAATAGGAGTGCTTTTACACTGTTGGTGAGAATGTAAATTAGTTCCACCATTGTGGAAGACATTGTAGTGATTCATTAAAGACCTAGAACCAGAAATAGCATTTGACACAGCAATCTCATTACTGGGTATGTACCTAAAAGGATATAAATCATTCTATTATAAAGATACATGCATATGTATGTTCATTGCAGCACTATTCACAATAACAGAGACATGGAATCAACCCAAATGCCCATCAATGACAGACTGGATAGAGAAAATGTGGTACATATACACCATGGAATACTATGCCACTGTAAAAAGGAACAAGATCCTGTCCTTTGTAGGGACATTTAGCTGCCTTTAATTGAGACTTTGATTGTACCATTCAGATTCTGGCACTTTGGTCCAATTATAGCAGAATCCTGGATGCCAGCATCTTTGCTAGCGGTGCACCCACAAAGCCTTTGACTTAAAAGACAAGCAAATAAAGCTCCCAGGACCCAACATTGTATTCAAATTCTACGAATGACTCAGCCTCATTATAACACCATAGAGCCACAAAAATATGACCCACATCAACCCTAGTGGGTATCCATGTGGGAAGGATACCCTAGTCCCACACTGCCCTAGCTCAAGACCACGCCGTTAAAGATGGCATGCCCCCGTCTCCCAACCAACTATGGGCAGTGCCAACTACACTGGCACATGGAATGTCTTGCCATTCATAGGAGACCAGAGGCTCTTGGTTTTCCAGTGGCTAGTTACACCGCTGACTTCTGTTTTAAAAAGCGAGACCCACAAAACTGGAAGGACTTTTCAGACTTTACAGACACCTATAAAACTGTAAGTTCTGCACCCTTTGATTGTAATTCCACTCTATACCAGGCTAAGCCCTTATGAGCCCAAGTCCAGTGCCTCCTTAATGCTTCTAAGATTCGGTTTCCTGCTAATCCCACCCACTTCTCCTGCCTAAAGGGTTATCTAACTGAAGTATCCACCCTGTGTGCTCTCCTAGGAGTAAAAGGAGCATCTGCTGGTCTCCCACTGTCAAACCATTCACTCCGTTCCATCGTCTTTCCCTTCCCTTTCTCATTGTCTGTATCCCTACTCCCACCCCCATCTCTTCTGTCCTAACAGCATCTTCACCTCTTGCCCTCTAAAAGACTACATGAGTAAAATTCAAATCCACTGCCCCAGTTTCTCTGATATTTATACGGGCATCCAAAATACAAACACATTTGACTGAAGTAGACTCTTCTGCAGTGACTATCTGTAACTCATCAGCCTGCTTCCACATATCCTACACCACACATTTACCCAACTGATAATTGCTCCAGAGATGAAAAATATTGAGAAATTAAAACCACTTCCAAACGGCCCCTTCTCCTGTATTGGGGTGCCCCCTCATGGCAAGTGGCAACTGCACTTGTGTTTTGTCAATACGTACCACAGGTGGGCTACCCAATGAACAACTGCATACTCTCACCATATGCCCAACAAAAGCCACTGTCTTCCTCCAGTCCCATTCTTTAGTAATTTCCCTTTACCTAAATCAAGGTACAGTTTTCCAGTCTAAAGGTAATGCCACAAAACTATATTGTGTCCCAACCAACAAAGGTGCTTATCCCCTCTACTTTGCCCTTCCATTACCCTGAAACTGGAAGCCATGAGATGCATTCTGACCTCTCTTGGCATTCCTATTCATATAAATGTTAATTATTCTTTCCCCATCCAGCCAAACGTCACTGATGTGCCACATTCGTACCTATAATACTGGGACTCACCCCTGCTCTAGGACTCACTGCGATGGCCACAAGGACCATTGCTTTAGTCCAACAGTCAAAAATAATTGATGCTACCCTACAAATGTCCAAAACTCTAGTATATCATATTTCTAAATTACAGCAAATATTAGTCCTGCTAGGCTGGGGAGCTTTGGCAAAAATGTTTTTTGACAGTAAATTTGTCCTTGATTATATATTAACTAGTCAAAGAGGTGCTTGTAACATTATTAGAGCTTCTTGTTGTAGGTGGGTTAACACCACCAATCAAGAGGTCACTAACAGAAAGCCTGGATCACAAAACCATCATCCTAAAGAAAACATGCCTTACATGTTTAACGCACTCTGAAATTCAGTCAAAATATGACTAAAGGCCCTTGCCAAGACTGATGTATTCTCCTGGCCAACACCAAACAAATGGGAGCCTGGTTACAAGTCAGCCTTCCGGGACTTGTCACATTTCTACTTGGTTTCTTCCTTGTTACTGTCATAATAAAATGTTTTCCATGCTGTTTAGTGCAACTCAGGCCCTATTCTGTAGAAGTCTCCTCTACTGTTCAGGCCACTCAAATACCCCAAATAATTGAGTTCAAAATCAACATCAAGATAGAAAGGAATCAGTGACTAAATACATTTCATATATGGTATTTTTATTGATTATGGTGCTGTCTTGACCTAGTTTTGAGGCCTCGGCTAGAGGCTGGTCAGTTTCCTTTCTTGAGCAGCCGATTAAATCCACACCCCAACCACTTCCCTTATCAGGTTCTCACACTCTGGGGCCACTATGTACCCACTCTAATCACCACAGGGCCAGACATCAGATAATTAAAGACAGCGCCCATGCCCCAAAGCCTGCCAAAATTGTGCAAATTTTCAAAATTATTCAACCTAGCTAACCCCACCCTTTTTGCTATACATAAGCTGCCCTTTCCCCCTCCAGCTTGTGGTATCCAGTCCTCAAGTGCAACCCCCTGCGTGGTCCTCTGTGGCAGCCTTCTCTCATTCGGAAGTGTAAGTAACAAAGACTTCTGCCTTTCATCTGGCTAAGCATTGAAGTGTTTTGTCTGACTGCCGAAAGAATCTTTAAATCTTATAAAACACAGTCCTACCTACATCTTAATTACTATTCAATGAATGAAAGCTGCAAAGTTTAAAAAACCCTTATAGTTTTTCTAAACCTTCTATATTTATCAAGCAGATCTCTGGAAATCTGGAAATTTGAAAAGGATAATATAATATTCTGGCCTCTCTTTTTTTTTTTTTTTTTTTTTTTGAGACAAAGTCTCACTTGGCCGCCTATACTAGAGTGCAGTGGCACCATCTCTGCTAACTACAACCTCTGCCTCCTGGGTTCAAATGATTCTCCTGCCTCAGCCTCCCAAGTAGCTGGGATTACAGGCGTGTGCCACCACACCTGGCTAATTATTGTATTTTTAGTAGAGAGGGGGTTTCACTATGTTTGCAAGGCTGGTTTCGAACTCCTGACCTCAGGTGATCTGCCCTCCTCAGCCTGCCATAGGGCTGGGATTACAGGCATGAGCCACTGCGCCCGGCCAATATAAATTACCATTTAAACTTATTCCATGACTAATCTTCAATTTGAGGTTAATTCCCCTAAACAATTAATGCAATTGATAGATTTGGTTAATTAAGTTCTTTTAAATATCATATATTATATCAATTACAAATTTAGTCTGCCTGAATCTCGCAAACATTTCAAATGCCTGACACATTAGTATCTTTTATACATCTTGCAAGTTTAAAAAAGGAGGGAGGGGGTTCTAATAATTAAAGCAATTCCAGTAAAAGTAATAAATCAAATGTATGCAGTAGTAAGTTATGTTCTCTTAAACATTCAAACACTGCATATAGACTGAAGAAAATGCTCTTGTACTTTAAAATTAAAATTATACGGTTCATATAACTGATTTTCTAATATTATCAGGTTCTATCAAATGCTTCAAGCAACTTAACAATCTATCATAGGTTATCCCAATGATTAAATTATTAAATTTCTAAAGTTAATACAAATATGTTAATATTGTAGATTTGACTAACTTCAACATTCTTATAGTTATTTCTTTCTTCTCCCAGTATTTTAAAGCCACTTATGCAAATAAAGAGAATAGACAGATGTATGATCTGACTGGGCCAAGGATACTGTATCAGAGAATCAAGTCTGGGATTGAAGTGTCAGTTAAAGAATTTGAGAGAGGGGCAGGGACCTAATTAGGTACCACAATCTGCTGGACATCTCCTTGAGGTAACAGAGCTTTCCAAACTCACACCGGTTCATGCAGTCTGGTATATCATGTGTACCTTTACCTAGTTTTATTTATTTATTGTTTTATTTATTTATTTATTTTTGAGACAGTGTCTCACTCTGTAGGCAGGCTGGAGTGCAGTGGTGCGATCTCGGCTCACTGCAACCTCTGCCTCCCGGGTTCAAGTGATTCTCTTGCCTCAGTCTCCCGAGTAGCTGGGACTACAGGTGTGTGCCACCACACTCGGCTAGTTTTTATATTTTTAGTAGAGACAGGGTTTCACCATGTTGGCCAGGATGGTTTCTATCTCTTGACCTCTGATGATCTGCCCGCCTCAGCTTCCCAAAGTGCTGGGATTACAGTCGTGAGCCACCACGCCCAGCCCCCTTACCCAATTTTTAAAGTTACCTCTTTTACAACTTTTTTGTTTTTTTGAGACAGAATCTCACTCTGTCACCCAGGCTGGAGTGTAGTGGCGTGATCTCTGCTCACTACAACCTCTGCCCTCCGGTTCAAGCAATTCTTGTGTCCCAGCCTCCCAAGTAGCTGGGATTACAAGTATGAGTCACCATGCCCGGCCAATTTTTGTATTTTTAGTAGAGAAGGGGTTTCACCATGTTGGCCAGGCTGGTCCAGAACTCCTGACCTCAAGCAATCTGCCAGCCTGGACCTTCCAAAGTACTGGGATTAAAGGCATGAGCCACCATGCCCGGCTTCTTTTATAGCTTATAATTGTGTAATTTGATAGGTAAAATTCCCTCTACAGGATATTATTTACTACTCGACTGAATTTAATGTCTTTATTGCCTGATTGGAGTCAACTTGCTTTTTACATGTTTTATACCCAGTTCAATATCAATAATCCTATTGTCATTTTATTGACTATTCCTTACGTGATTAACACTATCTACTGAATACTGTATCTTAGAATATTACCTACATTTGCATCAAGCTCATGATCTATAACTCACCTACATCCACCGTTCTAGTTTTGAAATTTGGGATAGCACATGCCAGGATATAGTTGTTCTGCCTGAGTCTTCGCTGCACCTCGAGTTATTCTGAGTTTCATCCATCTTATCTGAACATCTTCTGTGCTCTGGATTTTATTCCTCTCCAAGAGACACAAACTCATTTAGAGCATGTAGATCTTCCCTTGGGATGTTTCTATGTATTTTATTCCTTGTTTCTATCATGCCAACATTTGTTCGAAGGTTTCTATTTGTTCTAACTTTTTTTTTCAAAAGAAAAGGAAAAAAACAGGACTTTTATGGCACCACTGGTCAGTGTAGGGCAGGTGGGTGGGACACAGCATTAGATGTGCTAGTTGGGCAGAGCTGTGCTGTTACTTTTCTGAAAGGGGTAACAAAATACATAAAATAAAACAGTGCAATGCCAGGACAGGCCAGCATGAGATAGGTGAGTTCTTCCCTCCCTAGCCTTCCTTCCAGGTTGTTTTATGTGTCTTTCCTTAATGTGTCCTTACTGTCTAATTAGGTTTCTCTCATTGCCCTTATCTTAATGTTTTACAATTATCTAAGGTGGAATAGCACAGTGGAGAGAAGCAAACATGTTAGAGTGAGACAGACTTAGGCAGAGGGGGCAATATTGTAAAAATAATGATGCTTAAGCTGCAAGACCATTCATTGGCTTGATTTACTTCCAAGATCCCAGAAGGGCACAAGAAATGTTTTATATAAAATTTGCAAAAGATATTTAACCACAATCAGTCAACCCCATTATCATTTTACTACAACTGTTCGGCATCATATTTCCTGTATCAGGTGTTGTTGGAGAGGCTGCGGGCATTTTTGAGACCAAAAGGGAGGATGTTGAATTGAGAATAATTTTAGTTTGGCTTTAGTGGGACATATTTATGTGGGTATCAGTCATTTCTGTATATTGATAATTTATTGCTAGCCATTCAGGGTAGCACCCACCATGCCAAAACAAATATGCAGGGCCAGAAGTCACATCGAAAACTGAAAGTGTGCTTCTTAATGGCTCCCAGGTTCAGAAATTTGTAGGTTATTGAAGAGAAACAGATGGTGAAATGCACAGAGGCAGAGCAAATCCAGGGAAAAAAATTTCAACCATCCAATGTGTAAAACTGTAAGCAGAGAATTCCTTTTTAGAATTTGACCAGAAAACCTAGTTAAGACAGGTTCTCTCAGGAATGTATCTGATAATGTCTTATGTACAATTAAAACCACATAATACGTTACAAAATTTTTTTGATGAATATAGTGCAAAATTAAAGAATCCTGTGTATTAAGACACAAACCTATAGCAGTACTTCAAATGTGTGTGAAGTTTTATGAATCCCAGTATTAATAAGAACAAACACAAATTTTAATCAACCATGCTTGAAATAAGACTGAAATATCTTTCTATTCTCTCTACAGAAAATAATATAAAATTTTTGTCATATGAAGAGATAATTCAGAATCATGAGATTTAAATATAGATAAAAACTATTAGAGAATTGTGTCTGGCGGTGGCTGAATATAAATTTTTTTTTATTTTGTGATATTTTTGATATTTAACTTTGTAAAATATTTGATTTATTATAAATCATTTTCTTGTTCTAAAAAGATATTCACTTTAGTCACTAATTTTTATTATTAATTTTGTATTCTTCTTGTGGTGAAGTTAAATTTACTACTTTAAACATTTTAAGGTATATAGGTCCGTGGCAGTAAGTACATTGACATTGCTGTGCAACCCCCATCGCGCTTCATCTCCATAACTTTCTCATCTTTCCAAACTGAAACTCCATATTCATTAAACAATAACACGCCACTCCTTCCTCCCCCGAGCTCTGGCAACAATTACACTATTTTCTAACTCTATAAATTTGACTATTCTAGGTATCACATATAAGTGGAATCACACAGTATTTGTCCTTTTGTATCTGGCTTACTTCACTTAGCATAGTATCTTCAATCTTCATCCATATTGTAGCATGTATCATTTCTTTTTAAGGCTGAATAATATTTCCTTGTATGAACAGTAGTCCCCCTTATCTGCGAGGATACTTTACAATACCTGAAACCATAGATAGTACCGAATCCTATAAACACTATGTTTTTTTCCTTATATAAACACACCTATGACAAAGTTTAAATTATAAATTAGGAATAGGAAGAGATTAACAACAATAATAATAAAATAGAACAACTATCACAATATTTCATAATAAAAGTTATGTGAATGTGGTCTCTCTCTCTCAAAATATCACATTGTACTGTACTCACTCTTCTTGTGATGGGAGATGTTGCAATGCCTCTGTGATGAGATGACAGGAAGTGAATGATGTAAGCATTGTGATGTAGCCATAGCCTTTTAACCTTCTGTGTTCCTGAATTGGTGTAACCAGCCCTTACTTGTAGTAAGCGGCTTGGTGTCACTCATTTCTTGCTTGCTGAAGTCTTCACAGATGCTCAGTGCTTTCTCGTGCAACAAGTTGTTATCAGAACATGTTTTCTATTCATGTCTTCCACCCACACATTTAGTGCCTTTTCCATCTTAACTAAACACCCAGCATGTACCATAGCTGTAACTTTTACAGTTTCAGTTGCAACAGCAACACTAGCACGAATTTCTTTTTCCTCCTTCACAATTGCCTGGATAGAAGATTTGATTTTACCATAGATCTTAGCAACTTCAGTATACGACTTTTTTCCTTTCCTTATTAAGTCAAGAGCTTTCACATTTTCACTTAAAGGGAGGACTGGTGGCTTCTCTTTGGCACATCCAAATTACCAGTGTCACAAGTCTTGGACTTTGGGACCATTATGAAGTAAAATAAGGGTTTTACTTGAACACAAGCACTGCAACATGGCAACAGCAAATCTGATAACCGAGAAGGTACTAAGTGACTCAGGGGAAGGCAATGTGTACAGAGGCGATACGATGGGCAGAAGGAAGATTCACGGCCCCGCAAGGATGGAGTGGGATGCTGTGAGATGTCATCACACTACTCAGAATGGCATGCAATTGAAAATGTATTAATTGTTTATTTCTGGAAGTTTCCATTTAATAATTTTGGATTGTGGTGGATCATGTGTAACTGAAATAGAGAAAGCAAAGCTTTGGTTAAGGGGGAAACTACTGTATATATAGTGCCACATTTTGTTTATTCATTCATCTGACAATAAACACTGGGTTTGTTTCCACCTTTGGACTATTGTGAATAATGTTGCTATGAACACAGGTGTACAAATATCTGTAGAAGCCCCTGTTCTCACTTCTTTCAGATATATACTCAGAAGTGGAATGCTAGACCGTAAGGTGGTTCTACGTTTAATTCTTTGAGGAATCACCATACTGCTTTCCACAATGGTGACAGCTCTGTACATTCACACCAGAAATGCACAAGGGTTCTAATTTCTCCACATCATCACCAACACTTGTTTTCTGTGGTATTTTTGCCTGGTTGGCTTTTCTTTTTGTTTCATAGTAGCCATCTGATGAGTACAAAGTGCATTCTTTTTTAAAAAGGGCCTCCCAAAAACCTGGGTCTTCCCTGTGCTCAGGTCTGAACTTTAGTTCTACCATGGCATATGGTCCATCGTCCATGATTTTGTTTCCTGGCTTATAAAATGAGGATAAAAATAAACATGCCTCTAGGATTGTTTTAAAGATTTGGTGAAATAATACATGTGAAACCATTAGCATGGAATCTACACTTAAAAAGTAACAATCCCTTTCATTATTATTTACGTACACATCTTTCTCCTGTACAACATTTTGAGCTTCTCACTCTTTTTTTTTTTTTTTTTGTCCACAACACCCAGCTTAGGACCTGACATATACTTGGTGTTTAATGGATGTTTGATGGTTGAGCTTAAACTCATCCATAGAAGACAGGCCACAATTCTTTTAGTCACAATGCATATAGAAGTTCAAAAGTTCCTCAGTGAAGAGAAACTGAAAGCAAATATCAGAACCTTGCTGCTCTGTAATTCACTGAGTGCAATTAAGTCTTTATCAACACAGTACAATCTTTACTGTTCTCATTCTCTAAAGTAGCTTCACTCATGCTCAGCAGATGATTTTATTTTTCTCATTAAGCTGTAAATCCTATTACCTCTCTAGGTATTGCTTTAGACAAATATTTGTATTGGGTGGACCCTACCTGACTACTGTTGACAAGATTCTGGTGCACCAAAGGGCAAGACAGCTTCAGTGGCATGTGATTTAGGATGCTGCCTCAGCTGGGCTGATTTCTGTTTGAGTGTACTACACATGGCATTAAAGCCTGAAATATTCAGAGATCCCATTCTTTGGGGGTTGCCTTAGGATTCATGAAAGCCCAGAAACTGTATTCAAAATTGTGAGCATGTGTGTATATGCACACGTACCTGAGAATATGTGCACTTCCAAAGGAAACAAACCTAACTTTTACCATAATTTCAAAGGAATGCATGACCAAAAGAATTAATATTAGCAGACCTAGAAAGCCTAGGGCGCCAGAATCATTACCAAGCCAGAGGCTTACCTTTAGGAAAAGAAACATGTCTTGAAATCATTTGTGGTATGAGTTCAGATCTTAGGGGAGATAGAACCCCCAATTACTAGGACCAAGGCACAGAATCAGCTAACCAAACTCCAGGGATGAAGAGTCATTGGAGTTGACAGGGTAATTTAAATCTCCTTTAAACTCCCTCTACCTGCACATAAGATAGATACAGAATCCGTGGATCCATCTCAAAGATGGCAGTAGTCATTATAGCTGGGAGCTATTCAGAGAGTCATTCAGATATCACACTGTGTCACATGTTAAATGCAGACAACCAAAGGTGATAGAAGAATTATGACATCAAATTTAAAATTCCTAGAAGTATCCAGAATAGTATGAAAATGTAAATTTAACACTTCTAAGATCCATTTAAACTTAACAATGGCAAGTTATATTTTAACCTATTTTGTGTCTTAATCTGATAAGAAGAAATTTGAAATTGTGCATCTTTTAATACAGGACTGATTAAAATAATTTCTGAGAAAAGTCAATAAAAATGAATATGAGCTAAGAAAAGAAAGTCTAAGACATAAATTTTAAATAGTGTATCTGTACATACTTATACTACATGTTGTCATACATTTTGAGAGTATTTTTTTTTAGAAAATTGAAATTACTTTCTATTTACTCTCTGTAAATAAAAAGCATTTCTACTGAGACATGGTTACTGAGTTGCATATTTACAGAAATGAGCTAGAATGTTTTACTCTCTAACTACAATAAAATCATCCAAGGTGATCATAAAGTTCCCATATCTCTTTCTAAAGAATAAAAATAAGATAGAACAAAGCTAAAAGATTTTTGAAGTTTTTTTTAAAAAAACTCCAAGGTTTTAGTACTATTAAAAATGCCTAAGTTTAGAGGGTTTTGATTCAATTTCCTCTGAATTTCACTCTTCCCATGATAACCGGTCACTACCATTTGTATCCCCAGAGGTCTGAATGAAGTCTGAACAAAGCTTACTTCAATTGATTTCCTGCCAATCTGAGATAGACTGAGACTGTCAAAGTGAAGGAAAACCAGTATAAATAAACATAAAATACAAGAAGCATAAATCCTTATGGGCTTATAAATTACAGGTATTAATATATAACCATCACTAGTTCTCTAGAACAGTCCTAACCTATTCTATGGCTGTGCCATCTAGCCCTTAATGACAGGGTTCAGCTTCAAAGACAGCTGATTCAATTTCCCCCCATTTCAGTTGCTGGCCTGATTCTGAAAGGTTTGGTGTCATGTTATTTCTCACTACAGAGGAAGTAGTTTGCTAGCCACATTAAACCCTATGTAGCCAGATTCTAAGGATCTTAACTTAGTTGGTCAGATATTACTTGGCTATTTGTCGAATTGTAATCCTATCCTCTACATGCAAGTCCAGGACTATAACAGTTTCTTAATCATAAGTAAAAATAATTTCCAATTAATAAGAAACAGACTAACATGGGTAACAGGCATAAGGGATGAATGGAGAACATCAAGATTGACCCACCATAGTGCCAGGGTTCCCATTCATTTCCCTTTCAGGTAGCCATTTGCAGTATACTTTTAAAAGAGAACCCTGTTCACATGCTTTCTCTTAAGTACAACTTTTGCATCAACCAAAGATGAACTAGCTATTATGATACAAAGGAGCATGGGAAGCTGCTCTGGCTAAACATCTCCTTCTTGCTGGCCCTACCAGTCCATGGCATTTCATTGTTCAAAATGCATTTCTTTACTTAAAATCTTTAAAATCACCATGTAAAGCAAAGATGTGACTAGAAGTTACCACATTAAGCTATTTTCTGTCATTAATGCATTGATATGAATTTGTTTCAAGATGGTTAACTAGCCAAGGTTACGCATTGAAAGTTGGAGAGATGTGTCCTAGGCAAGCTGGGGTGATCTCCAAAGTGGGGTAACCAAGAGCATTAGGAAACTGAAGTTGGAAAAGAGAGGGTAGCATGAAAGATGAAATCTGATGTAAATAAGGGGGTAGCAGGGCAAAGTCATTTCACAGATCTGTAAACAAACTGCAATGCTGACCTCTGGTTTCCCTAACATAAGAGCTTTCACAAAGTAAACATCTTATTTAAAAATAATAGCTCAAATAGCCATGCAATTATGATGCACAGTTTAGCTGAGACGGGGGAGAATCTCAGAGGGAAGAACCCGGAGATTAGGGTTCAAGGCTGGGAGAGAAGTGACTACTTCCTTGGAAATGTTCCTAGGTGTCCTGATCTGCCACTAAACTGCTGCCTTCAAACTCAAACTGCAAGGGAAGCTTTTTTCTAGCTTCCCTGGAAAAAACCCATGACCCCAAAATCTTTCCCTTGAAGCTCTGTCCAGAGGCTTGGTACCGCTTCAAGTAGAAAATCTGGGAAGGAGGACCTGTTGGAAAGTTATAAGACTGGCGTGACAGTGACAAGTCTGGAACCTCCTGGCTCTGATGCACAGTGCTTGAACTCCCTTGGAAATGAGGCATTGCCCCGAAGATAGTATAAGGTTATAATTATCTAAAGTTTTCTTTTTTTTTTTCCATGTTTCTCTTTCTCCAAAAAAAAAGTTTAAGAACAATGAAAAATCAATCTTGAACAATTATAGGGAAACTCAAAAGAGCACACTGTGCATTTCAGCTGCTTCAGTCACAATGAAACAATCATTAAAAAGATATTATGTTTGTTTCACACAAAGAAAATGTGAAAAGAACACCTCCGTATTTTTAAAGCAATCATGTACCACAACTAAAGACAGGTAAAACTTTTAAATGTTAAATTTGTCCGGGCTCGGTGGCTCACACCTGTAATCTCAGCACCTTGGGAGGCAGAGAAGGGTGGATCATGAGGTCAGGAGTTCAAGATCAGCCTGGCCAACATGGTGAAACCTCATCTCTACTAAAAATACAAAAAAATTACCTGGGCATGGTGGCACACACCTGTAGTCCTAGCTACTCAGGAGGCTGAGGCAGGAGAATCACTTTAACCTGGGAGGCAGAGTTTGTGGTGAGCTGAGATTGCGCCACTGCACTCCAGCCTGGGCAACAGAGTGAGACTCTGCCTCAAAATAATAATAATAATTATTATTTTAAATTTAATTTAATTTTTTAATTTTAAAATTACAAATGATTCGTAAACATTCTGTCCTCTCTTCTTTCAATATTTTGTTTTTGTTTATTTTCTAATATGTATAACTAGCTGGAAACTTCTACAGTTCATATTCTTTTATAAGCAATGAAAAAAATAAGTGAGATTTAATACATAGAAATAATTTTCTAGTATTCTTAAATACTTTTGTTTTATTTAATGCTTTTGTTTTATACAACATACAAAATACTACCGCAGCACATGTAGTGTAATAGACAGCTTAGTCATAGTCTTACTTTTTAAAAAATTGTATATCATACATAATCTCAACCCCAGTATCAGATATCACTTGTGTACATCTTGCCTTTATTCCTATTCTTGCTTCTGGAAATCTTAGCCATTTCTGACAAAGGGTATACAAGGAATATTTCTAAAGCAGTGGCTCTCTAAGTGTGGTCCTCAGAGCAGCAGTATCAGCATCATCTGGGACTTGCTAGAAATGCAAATTCTCAGCTTCCATTCCAGGCCCACTGAATCAGAAACTCTGAAGGTGAGGCTGGGCAATCTGTGTTTTAACAAAGCCCTCTGATGCACAGAAATGTTTGAGAACCGCTCCCTTAAAGGAACCACAAAGTAAAGATTTTTTAAAAAGGTTTCAGAACTTATCCCTAGCTTTGTTTTTCTCTTTCCAATCATTTAATTTAAAAGTTTTCTCTTATGCCACAGAGTTGAGTGAGATTCCCCTGACTCCCTTGGTTTTTTTCAAACAAGTACATTTCTTTTCTTCTTAGGAGTATAATCATCATGTAGATCGTACAAAATAAAATAACTTCTCCATGTGTTCATCTGGTTAGGAGATTTCCAATTTTATAAGGCAATAAAATAATATTCAAAAGGGGGCACAATAGCTATATTGACATGTCAGTAGACATGTAGAAACTACAGAAATGGTTCTTTTCCTCTTATAAACTTTTCTTATTGGTTAAAACAAGATTTTATTAAAATATTGACTCATTCTTAAGGCAAGAAATTTTTAATTTTTAAATTCTATAATCTGTCTCTGAAATTCTTCAGATTAATATCTCAAAATCTTATAAACTTTTAAATATGAGGTTAAGAAAAATTTAAACAATTTTATTACAAAAAGAATATATGTTACTTGCAACTATCAAACAATACAGATGTAAATCAAGTAAAAATTAACAATCTGTCCTCTTTTAGAGTCATGTTCTCTTCAAGGCAACAAATGTTAGTAGACTGGTGTTTCTTTCTAATCTCTCTTCACTGAATGCATAAATGTGAGGATGTGAAAACATTTCATATGCAAAATCAGGATCATATTATGCCATTGCTCTTCAATTCACTTTTTACACTTAAAGTATCACAAAAGCACTTGTCTAGTATCACACTATTCAATTCCATTCCCCCTTGAGGTTATTTTGAAATGCCTGCTCTTATAAACATTGATCAGTTAGCATCCTTGCACATTTATTTCCAATTACTCTTGCTAATTTTTCAATTGCACAGACTCCTAAAAGTGAGATATTTGAATCTAACTCTATGTCCATTTATAATTTAAATAAGAGCTGCAAATGAGTTATTGGAGTACTTTGTGTTTCCACAGGAATATTATCAGTCTTTTGAATTTTGTCTCCCACTCCCATGGTCTCTCATTGTTTTGATCTACATCTAAACAGTGGTCACATAGATTATCTCTTCTCACACTGTTGGCCATTGGCTATTTTGTGAGCAAAAGGTCAAAAGTCTTCCTTGGAGGCTAAGGGGGAAAAGTGACCTTTTGAAGCTCCAGGTGAGAAACAGCATGATGGGTGGCACACAGTAACTCACACCTGTAATCCTAACACTTTGGGAGGCCGAAGTGGAAAGATCACTTGAGCTCAGGAGTTCTAAACCAGCCTGGGCAACATAGTGGGACCTCATCTCTACAAAAATAAATAAGTAAATAAAAACAAAAAAAAAGGAAGAAAGAGCGTGGTGGGGCTTCTCCCCTCCTTAACTGTGTAGATTAACAATAGTTCCGCTCAAAGTTGTAGTTCCTCTCCAGGGCCACTACAGTTGGCCTGCGGACGCAAGCTGTACATAGGATATTGGCAAAGGGAATTTTTCTCCAAAGACCAAGAGACATCTACCAGGTTTCACTGATTGCATCCACTCAGGGAGCCAAGGGTTCTGAGTTCCTTATCTCAGAGCAAAACATCTATCCTGTACCTAGGGGAGCCACTGCCCTATGCCTGGGTCTATAGAAGCCTTCACTATTTTGGAGGTCCCTAGGCCTTGCGTATTCTACTGATTGATTCTTACCTGCAGGGCATTAACAAGAAGAGGGGGTCATGGATATGCAATGAAATTATCATCTTTCCCAATATCTTGTATTTTCTTCATGTGTATGGCCACAGCTGTTCGCCCTGAACTAAAAAATAAATTAACAAGCCAGGCTATATTGAAGGTGAAGAGGATATGATTTAAAAATAAGATTTAAAGGGAATCAACCATTTATAAATTTATTTAGAATATAACACAAGCAAAGTGCATAAAATGATTTACCAGTTCTTCCAAATGCTCATTTTAAAGCAAAAGCCCTGTGTACGAACGGGTGCAGAACATTGTGGCACAAAGTCCATATTTGGCTTGCCCAGCCTGCAATGTGAGAAATTCCTTTTACCATAATAATATTAGGGAGGCTCTGTCCAGCCAAGCAGGGTTCACTTTCTTAAGTCATAGAGGTTTATCATGTCAGACAAAGTTCAGAATCATTTAATCTCACCTTTCATCATCCATTATGGTAGAGACGGAGCTGCCTACTTCTAGATTTATGTGCCTGTAATTTTTTCATGTTGTTCTGAAATGAAGCCCCTGTTAAGTTTACTCCCCAGATAATCCTTTGTTTCTGGAAGTTCATAGAAGTTACCCTTTGTCATCACTAATGTAATATCATCTCACAAGCAGGTATTATAACTCAATTCTGAGATTTCCTCACCCTTTTATATACCGGTGATGCCATAACTAATTACTCTGCTTCATATAGGTCAGCTATATCTCCAACCAGGGCCTGAGGCCTCCTCTTAAGCCCCTGCCCCATCTGACCACCCACATCCACATCTCATCCTAGGCCTCTTGCCCACAGAGGGAGAGCAGATGGCTGCCTCCAGAGCCAAACGGCAGCTGTTGCTGCCAGTACCATCTAGAAGCTGAGTACCCACACCCACACCCACCCTCAGCACCTTTCTCTCCACATGCCCCTCGGCTGGCACTGCAGGGTGGATAATGGTCAAGTTAATTTGATACTCCCAGCCCTGTCAGAGCTTATGAGCTATTAAAAATTGAAACTTATTTATTCTCCAGTTAGGTTTCACATTTCTGGTACTAAGACGAGGTCACGTCTTAGGGAAAGAAACGGTATCTCTTTCCTGAAAACAGTGTGCTAAGATTCTGGCACCTTTTCCAGCATGAAATTTTTAATAGCTCAGTGTGTATGACAGTGTAGCTTGATTAAAAATGCTGTTACTCTAGCTCCAGATGGTTTTTGTTTTGGATGTGCTCAGAGTGTTTGTTCACCACATCACTCATGTTCTGTAGAAACAAATTAACAAAATCAACTCACTTGCTTATCCATTCCAATATTTAACAAAAGATTTTGATTATCTACTGAAGAGAATGGAAGAGTCCTAGGATTGATAAAATTCGGACTCTGATTTTGAGAGTCTTACTACCCACCTGGTGGAGAGACAAGTGTACACATAAATATAACCAAGGTTTGCATGTGAGTGCTGTCATAAGAAAGATGTAAACCAAACTCTAAGGCAATGCAAAGATGAAAGACTTTATTCAAGAAATACCTATCATTTGAGATGTACTTTTAATGATAGGTTAGATTTTCACAAGTGGATATGTGTGTTTGGGACAAGAGTTGGGCATTTCACATTAAAAAGCAGCACATCGCGAAGTCTGAAGGTAAAGAGAGAGAGACACAGAATAAACTTGGGGATAATAGCCAGGTGCAGTGGCTCACGCCTGTAACTCCAGCATTTTGGGAGGCCAAGGTGGGCAGATCCCTTGAGCCCAGGAGCTCAAGACCAGCCTGGGCAATATGGTGAGACCCTGTCTCTATTTAAAAAAAAGAAAAGAAAAAAGAAAAGAAAAGGAAAGAAAGGAAAAGAAAGGAAAGAAAAGAAATTTGGGGACAACATATAGTTCTGTTTTACTGAAAAATAAAAAGGAAACTATTGAAATAAAAATCTGGAAAAGTAGATCTGAGGCCCTTACCTGCTAGGTGGTGGTATTTGCCTTTTATGCAAAGCAGTGGGAAGCTGTTAAAAATTCCCTGACCGTGAATGAGCTGACTGGAACAGGGCTTCAGGGCTATCATTCTTGCAGTAGGTCTTCAGCTGGATATGAGAGAGCAAAGGCTTAGGCAATGAGGTCAGTTAGGATGTGATTTGATGTCAGCAGGTGAGAGGCAATCGTGATGAAAGGAGAAGGAAGGAAAGAACACCAGGGGGGTTGTGAAGATAGAATTGGCAGCATTTACCACGAGAGCCTAAGGAAAGGGAAGGAGACACACATCACTCCAAGCCGGTGGGCCTGGACCCTTACCTTCGACAAGGATGGCAACAGTAACCAACACACTGGAGGCAGGAGGGTAACAACCACCAATTCATTTGGAGGCAGGAAGAGCTCAGAGTGTAGGCAAGTCACTCAGGGGGTGCTGCCTTTAGCAGAAAGGCTGTGTAGCTGAGTGTTTAGTTAAAGGACTGCCATTTTCACAGATATGCCTTGAAAGTATGTAAATCTGTATTTCATAAATGGTTAGCAAGCAGAGCCCTCAACAGCATTTATCACCTGCATGAACAGATTTATTGTGCTATGCTCTTGTGAATGGTATTCTAGGGATTGGAAACATGCAGGCAAAATTTTATCTTAAAATTAACTCTTAAAGAATTGGAGTTTCTCTCATTAGTAGTGAAAGCAACAAGGGGTTGCCTGAAGCAAAAGTGTTGAGAAAGAAACAAGTTCCCTTTACTTTTTCCTTAAATTATAAGTGAATGGATATGCCACAAAACAGCAACCATGATCACTAAGCAAACCTATTTCGACTTAACAGCCTTTATAAAATAAAACTCACAGCACCCTGACTGGCTTTAGTGCTATCATGCCACAAGGGAATTGAAGGTAAGCAGTCTACATAAATGACTATATTGATAATCATTCTTTCAAACCACACATCTTTAGATCTTTTTAATTGCTTCTTCTCATGTATCTATTGCTAATATCAGCACTGATATTTTCATCAAAATAATATATGATAAGTTAACTGCCTAAAAATTTCAATAGAATCAATAGAATCAATGGATGACCAATTAGAACTCTTTTCTGCTGCATCAACTACAGCCAATTGAATGATATCCATCAATATCCAGAGAATGATATGCTTTAGTAATGAAACTATTTGTACATTGTATTATTTCAGCCATCACTAACTCCCCTTGCTCTCCCCCTCCCCACAATTATACTCCCAATTTTGCTTTTTAGAAAGCAAAATCCCTGAATCTTTTTCAGCCCTCAGTGAAGCTAATTTCCTTGAATCCCACCCTCTCAAAATATGCCAATTCAATTACACCCAGGGTCGAAAATCATCTTTTATTTCCCGTTTGGCCTGTTTCCTCCTCAGTACCCCAGCCACCACCACCTCCAAACTCCACCATCACTAAATGAGTCCTTGAGAAGTTTCCCCCTGCTTCCTACCTGTAGTAGGCTAAATAATTGACCCCAACGATTCAATCCCCAGAATCTTTGAAAATGTTGGCTTACACAACACAAGGGACTTCACAGATGTGATTAAATGAAGGATCCTGAGATGGGAGATTATTCTGATTCATCTAGTTGGGCCTGATACAATCACAAAGACTCTTATAAGAAGGAGGAAGAAAAGAGGAGGGAGAGATTTCATACTGCTCGCTTTGAGGATGGAGAAGGGCTCATAAGCCAAGGAATGTAGGAGGCTTATAGAAACTGGAAAAGACAACAAAACAAATTCTCCCCTAGAGCCTGCAGAAGGAATGCAAACCTGCCTACCCCTTGATTTTAGCCCCAAAAATGTATTTTGGATTTCTGACCTCTAGAAGTGTCAGAATAAATTTGTGTTGTAAGAGGCTAAAATTTTGGTGATTTGTTTCAGCAGCAGTAGAAAACACTATATCACCTCTCTGTATAGTCTGCCATAAACTTAATACCATAAAGATGTGGATTGCCTGCCCAGAGAAGGTAACTTGCATGATCAACGTGTACCTTCAGATGATAGTAGCTGGTAAATTGGTGCTAATAGCGCTGGTTCAGTGAAGAAAGGATGAGGTGCAATCCAGACGGAGCTTCCACATAGTAAGTAAGCCCTACTGAGTGTTAGACATCAAGCTCAATACTTCACATCTGTTATCTTTCTTTTTTTTTTTTTAGACAGAGTCTTGTTCTGTCACCTAGACAGCATCTCACATTGCACCCAGGGAATGCAGTGGTGTGATCTCGGCTCACTGCAACCTCCGCCTCCTGGGTTCAAACGATTCTCCTGTCTCAGCCTCCTGAGTAGCTGGGATTAAAGGTGCCTGCCACCATGCCCAGCTAACTTGTGTATTTTTAGTAGAGACAGGGTTTCATCACGTTAGCTAGGCTGGTCTCAAACTCCTGGCCTCAAGCAATCATACTGCTTTGGCCTCCCAAAGTGCTGAGATTACAGGTGTGAGACATGGTGCCTGGTCACATCTGATATCTCTTTAACATTTTCTTCTTTATTACCTCTTTAAACATCTTTGACATATACAATGCTTATCTTATGTGGTATCTGGTGGTTTTCATGAACTCATTATTTGATGATTTGGGAGAGTCCTAGATTCCTAAACTGGACAATCTTTCCTTAAAGAGATCAGTAGCCAGTGGTCATCAGCAACCATGAACCAGTTCAGCTCCCCAAGGAGAAGAGTCACAGATTCAGATTTCCCATCCCAGTGACCTGAGCCTCAGAGTTATTATTGGCATCTACTCTCAGGATGGGACAACATGTGCCTCTAAGGCCCAGCTCCCAGTTTTGGGGGTTTTGCTTTGTGTTTAGAGGGAAAAGGTGCATTTCCTGAAGGTATCAATTACTTCTTGCAGAACCCACATTCTCTCCAGGAGTGTGGTCTCCCCCGGGCCTGATGGTTCTGCAAGAGAAATGGTGATGGCAGGCGGTGGTGCAAAAAGAGACGATTTAAATTATGTTTAGGGGGAAGAAGCTATTAAACTTGCTGTTGATTTGATAAATAGATTTTGTGAAAGGAAATATTCAAGGAGGACTCCTAGGTTTCTTCCTTAAGAAATAGGAATGGTATAATGCCATTTACAGTTACCGGAGATGAGAAACAAGAGTTATGCTTGTATCATTTTAAATTATTTATTTATTTATTTATTTAGAGACAAGGGGTGTTGCTCAGACTGGAGTGCAGTGCTGCAAACACAGCTCACTGCAGCTTCGATCTCCCAGGCTCAAGCAATCCTTCCGCCTCAGTCCCCCAAGTAACTGGGACTACAGGCACGTACCACCATGACTGGCTAATTTTTGTGTTTTTTAGTAGAGATGGGGTTTTGCCATGTCGCCCAGGCTGGTCTCAAATTCCTGAGTTCAAGTGATACTCCTGCCTTGGCCTCCCAAAGTGCTGGAATTACGGGCCTGAGCCACTGCGCCCAGCCAACACTTGTATCGTTTTCTAAAAAGGCTTTACGGTTGAGTGCCCAGGCCATTTTGAATTTTTTTTTTTTTTTACCTTTTAGATTGACAAGGAAAGGTCAGCAGTGTCTTTAGTTTACATTTAGGCCTACTTTCAGGGAAAACTGGTATTTCATCTTCTTATAAATAAAATCTGGCTGGCTTGATTTTTCTATTTAAGATATGAAAAATTACTAAGTATTTCAAGCAAGTTAGGGTTAGAGGAGGTAAAAGGCTAAAAATCTCATATTTTTTCTCTCTAGAAGGATTTATGGAGGAAGGGCTATGGGATTTGTTCCCAAAGACTGGCTAACAAAGATTCAATGGGACTTGAACCCTTCTTTCTATATGTTCATAGCTTGCTTTTTCAGTGTCTTGTTTTTGAACAAGTGCTACAACCAGAAAACATAATTTGTCTGGAACATCAGCACATGTTCTCCATGTTCTTCCAGGGAATTTAGTCTCCTTATTGGCAAATCATACACAATACCAGGAAGTGGGTTTTACGCCCTGGGACTCAGGTTTCAGGGTATCTGGATGTCCCAGGGTATATTAAAGAGGCCAGTGCACAGAGATAAGATACATGCCCATATTTTTAGGGGCATTAGTGGAATAAGCCTTTGTTATAACCCCTACCAAGTTATCAACAATATGTGAAAGACTGTTGCAAGCAGCTCCTTCTGGGCTCTTGCACAAACAAAGGTAAACAGAAGATAACCATTGATGAAATTGGTTGTTTGTTTCTCCAGCTGCCCCATCCTGCCTCACGTCATTTCCATGCAGGGCTTCCTTTTCATTCGAGGTTTAGTGTCTCTTCTTCCAAACTCTCTCCACCAATTAATACAAGAAAGGTCCTGATATCATTTACAAGTGGTTGAATCTTATTTTTCATTTGTTAGCAATTCCAGGTCTTTCTATTTTTAAGAGTTACTTGAATTTCCCTAGGACTCATCCACCGAATGAAGTCACTGACTCATAGATCTGGCCTGCAGGAATAGATTCATCCCATACTCCACTCCAATCAAAACCCACCATGTTAATTCCTGGATGTTTCACGTGCTCAGAAACAAGTCTGTTCATGTTCTTCCATCTGTCCTTCCTGTTATGGCCTTTCTTGCCTCAAAAGCTATTTTTAAAAGGCACTTCCTCTCTACCTTGGCTTCTGAAAACCATTAAGAGAATGTGGCTTTGCTGAGTAGGGTACAGTGTGTGGGTGCCTTCCCAACCGCACAACATCAAGGTACAAAGTGACACTTCATTTCTTCCAGTTCTCACTGTGTTCAAGGTCCTATGTTGTACTCGGTGAACTAATGGGCTAAAATTTTTACAAATTGCCACCTAAGCTTTCACACAACTTTGCTTTGGCCTTTGATCTCACCAAAATCACCTTGAAAACAGTTCCTTTTGTTTCTACCTGCCATATTTGCTTATTTAAAAATAATAATAAATTATTGATACCATTAAAACTTTAATCTAGATTTCCCATTTTCTTTCTTTATTTTTTTCTTCCTGGAGGCAACTGTGATCACCTGAACAGGTAGTTACTTTTCTTAAGTGTATTGTTCATGTGATTGCTACCTAGTATGAATTTGTAAGTTACATGTTGCATCACTCTGCATATTTTTAAACATTATAAAATCGGTATTGTGCTATATACATTGTTCTCTAACTTTTCTTGATTATGTTTTTAAGAATTATATACATTGAGCATACAGTTCTGTTTATACTCTACTGTATAACAATGCCACAATGTACCTGTCTGTTCTCCTGTTGGCTGATATGTAAGTGGTTTCTAGTTTTTAGCTACTAATGACTATGCTTCAATAAGTATTTTTCCTTTTAAATGGATTTGAAGCAATAGTAAGTGTGGAAGACTTACTAGGTTGGTGCAAACGTAATTATGGTTTTTGCCATTGAAAGTAATGGCAAAAACTGCAATTATCCTTGTACACCAACCAGATAGAATAAGGATGTATTGTTCTTCAGAGCTCATACTTAGTTGTGGTTGTCACAGAGGGTCATCTACAATTTGGGAGGAGTAGTAAGAAGAAAAAGTTGCTTTCCTGGAATATCGCTTTCTTTCCTTTTAACTTCTCCCTAACTCTAATACAACTTTTCACCTCCTCTCTTTCTGCCACCAAAACTCTCATATATTGCCAACCCAGAACCCATCCAGATCTTATATTGGCAATAGCTTGCTTTTGGAATTAGGAAGACCTAAATTAAAATGCTGCCTCTACGTCTGTGAAAGCTCAAACAAAGCTATATAGATCATTTGTACTTCATTTTTTCATCTGTAAAAATTTGAGTGATATTAATGACATTATAATGTTATTGTGAGAATTAAGAGATAATATCTGGGACCTTATGGTGGACTGCACTCTTCCCATAGAAAGATGAGGTATATCTCCTCGTCTTGAATTTGGGGGCAGAGCAGGGTGAAGGGGTCTGTGACTAAGGGCCTCTCCAAGTATAGCTCCAGCAGAGTAATTAGCTTTCTAAACATTCTCAGGCCTAAAGAAGGGAAGTAGAAGTTGCCAGTCTGATAAGGCCTAAGCCTGGGCACTGGTGTCTGGTCTTTTCCACCATATTCCATTACTCAAAGCAGCGAAAGATATCTGGAATAGCCTCCTAACTGATCTTTTCAGTAATAAGTCTTCCCTTCCTTCAAACCTGTTAATTTCCATTGTATTTAACATACAGTAATTTGACATGTGTAAGGTTCTGAATGATTGTTTTCCTTCCTAAACCATCTCACACTACCTTCGCCTGCTCACTATGCCTCGGCTCTGTTTCAGGTTTTTTGCACATAGCAGACCACCCAAAAACTCAGTGGCTTAGAATGACAACTTTTTTTTTTTTCTTCTCACTGTTACAGGGTGGATGGGTGGATCTTTCTATTGGTTTTGCCTGGACTTATTCACTGAGCAAATTTCAGCTGGGTGACTGAATTTCAGCTGGGACAGATGGAACGTCAGCACCTTGCACTCCAAGTGGTATTTCCTCTTGAAGGTATTTCCACACCAGGCAGGACTTTCTCACGTGGCTCATCTGTGTTCTAAACAAGCACTTATCAAGCCTTCACTTGTGTTGTTTGCTGATGTCCCATTGGCCAAATAAGTCATGTGGCCACGCCCTGAGTCAGTATGGGAGGGGACTACATAAGGGCATGGATAGCAGGAGGCAGGATTCATTGGAGGCCATTATCATTAACAAGACCCAAATGCCTTGTTTTATTTCGTAGAATGCATCTAGCTTTTCTTTTGCTTTGAGGTCTTTGCGTAGTCTTCCTTTTAATCATTCAACAAATATGAGGCACCATCAGACACTGGACAAAATGTTAAGAGCTCTCAAGAATCTTTCTAAAGAGGGGAAGCATGTAATAAATACATGCAAAACTAGAAAAGATAATTTCAGATGGTTATAAAAGTTCTGAAAAAATAAACTGGGATAATGGGGAGAAAGTGACTGGCGAAAGTGGAGAGTGAAATGAAGTTTAGTGAGGTCAAGAAGGCCTTCTGAGGGGAAGGCACTCCATCTGAAAGCTGGTGATGAGAAGGCACAGCAGCGAGGTGTCACAGAGGAGGATTGTTCTGGCCACACCTCAACCTCGGTCATGACTGTCCTGTCTCCTCTTGCTTTCCTCTTTGTAAGTAGCCCATTCCTGCCCTTACCACTGCTCACCAAGTTTATCCCGTTAGAAAATTCACCACGATTTTGGGTGATTTGCTGTTGCTCCTTGTTTAAGTCCCTCTTAAACTATAATGCTAATGAAGATAGACTTGTTTCTGTATGTTTCTTGGATATTTTCATAGATCTATGCTTAGTTGACATTCAAAAACAATTGCTGAATGAATAAATAAATGAATTAACATAGTCACTCGCGCAGGTTGAACGCATGACCACAGATGCTCAGGGTGAGACAGGTTCCTATGTCCAATTCCTCATAGGCCCAGACTACATTTGCCCGTCTCTCAGTCAGGACCAACCCACTGTGCAAGTTCTTTCTACCCTCCTGGGGGTTTCATTTCAGGGGCTCTTTGGACTCTTTGGAACTTCCCTGACTCTGAGCTGAGGTCAGTTGCTATCCTGTCCAGCCTAATAGGTTTCAATAAATGTTAAGTCCCAGAGACAAAGCTTTGGGGCTTTGCCCCTTTTCCCTTTAGGAAGTCTGCTGGGATTCATACACAAAATTTCTACCCCTTTTCCCTGCTACTTTCAAATTTGAAATAATAAAAAAAAGATTTTATTCTATTTCATTAGATACTACCTCTCATGAACAATGATAGCAGCTATCAATCATACTGTAAGTACCAGGTAACTAGACACCTGGCCTATATTATCATTAACCCTTACCACAATCCCGCAAAGTAGGATTCTTTTCCCCATTTTCAGATAAGGAAACAGAGGCCTATAGAGGTGAAGTAATTTCCACAATAAATCCGAGGAGTAAAATGTAGATCAGGTGTTCAGGCCTGCTTGAGTCCAGATCTGATGATCTTCCTACCAGACACATTGTCTTCGTGTTGACCTGTTCCACATTGGGGATAAAAATACAGCTCCACTGTCTCTTATCTCCAGCTCTGAAATCCAAAAATTTCTGAAAACCAAAAGTATTCCTGAAAACACATGACCTGATTTGACTTGAACTCATCTGTGGGCCTAACCTGACCTGACACAAAGCTATTTATAGTCTTTATTTATTGCATGCACCATGACTTTTCATACATTTGCTCCAAAAATAGTAACATGTTCAATTACAAGGTGCTCCTCCAGACCCTGATAAGGGCATTCATATATAGTATTTTTGTTACATTGCTTTCAAAAAAATCTGAGAAATTCTGAATTCTGAAACACATGTGGCCCCAGGGTTTTCAGGTGTGCAACTGGGATTCTGTAATAATAAATTATGTTTGTGAATGGTTTTAGAGCTCACGAAGTTTTTAAGGGTTGAGGAAATTTTATTTTGTTTTCCACTAGTACACAAAGAAGAATTTAGGAGATTTATCTGTGCCTTATTTTCTTACTCTTCTATAAAGCAGTTTTATTCCTGATTTCAGCCTATTAATCATACTTGATCCCAACAGAAGTTTTGAATTATTTCTTCTTGCAGAAAGACATTTAGTTTTAAGATTAAGTAAAATTTAAAAAAAAGAAAGCACTTTTCAGAAGCATTGGTATTCACTTCAGTTAAACTAACTTAAAATTTTTAATTTCCTAAGATAATGGCTTAGAATAACACTAAAGTGAATATACTAAATGGATCCAACCATTAAAACGTATTCTAAAAATAGTGAATAAATATTTTTAAATGTAAGAAAATAATTATAACAAGACTACCTTGCATTTATCAATTTGCAATTTATAAAATATTTTCACCTACCTGATCTCATATATAATAATTATTATTATTATCATTATAGGAAACTTGCCATTCACTGAGTGCTATCTTTTCATGAAACACTTTATATACACTATTTACTCATCCTCACAACTGTGTAAGGTTATTATTATTTCTACCTCACAAACAAGAAAACTAAAGTTCAATGAGGCTAACACATTTGCTTCCAATTGCGCAAATAGAAGGTTAGAGTGAGTACATGAGAAAAGCTGTGTGTAGAAGGCATTTTCTTTTTGGTATTTTATTCTTACCAACATATGACAACATTCAATGTGTTTTTAATCTCAAGGTTCCTGATTGTCATGGAAAAAACTCTTGGGCTAGAGGCACAAAAAGTGGGATCAAATATCAACACTGCCACCCTGACATGGGACTTCTGGCAAGTGACAAAATATTTCAACTTCAATCTCCTCATTTGTGAAATGAAGGACATTATAGTCAGTCCACATGTTGTCATGGGAATTATGTCAAATACTAGAAGGATTAAATGCTAGTAAAGGAAGCCAAGAAAGTCATGGCAGGCTGAGGTTCTTGATCTTTCAATAAGAAGAAAAGAAAACTAGACCTGCAATTTATCACTGATCAAAATGGCTTGGTTCACACAGTAAGCTTAGCTTCAAGTTACATTAAAACAAAATAAATAAAATACACTTAATCACTTTTTTAAAATAAAAAGGATATACTTTTAAAAGTGAAAATTTAAACTTGGGCCAGGCATGGTGGCTCATGCCTATAATGCCCCTACTTGAGAGGCCGAGACAAGAGGATCCCTGGAGCCCAGGAGTTCAAGACCAGCCTGAGCAACATAGCAAGACTCTGTCTCTACTAAAAGAAAACAAAAGGTAATTAGACATAGTGGCGTGTACCTGTAGTCCCAGCTGCTCGGGAGGCTGAGGCAGGAGGATTGCTAGAGCCCAGGACCTGGGTGCTGCAGTGGTCGCGCCACTGCACTCCAGTCTGGGTGACAGACCAAGACCCTGTCTTTTAAAAATTTGTTTTTAATTCTTAAATAAAAAAATAAGTGCACAGGTATGTTTAGTTGCTTTCTCACTAAGCTTTAAAGTTTCTTTCTTTGTACACTCATCTTCATATTTCAGTTAGAGAAGAGCAATTTTGGGGTGATGTTTCTCAGTGTTCGTGTGTACCAGTTCTTCCTTTGCAGCTACAGTTTTTCTCGCACAGCAGTCAGTGATCTCAGTGCCCTGATTTGCTGCATTTCTCTCAGCCTCTGGTCCAAGCAGTCACTTGAGCCTGAATTCAACTAGTGGCCAGTATCAGGCCATAAAACAGGGTGAGATAAGAGGGTCCTGTAGTAGAAGCTGGGCTGAGCTGGCAGGAAGGGAATGGGCAGAGCAGGGGCATGCATCCTGACACAGGCAGCAGTCAGTGGCAGTGATATAAGACCAACCACAGATCAAAGGCAAGGTCACAGTCTAGATTGGAAGACCAGGGCTAAGGTCCAGGGAGCTGAGTTGCTCCGGATGGCACAGGACAGAATGGAAAGCAGACATACAAGTATAGCTTGGACATTCAAGCTAACCTAAATCTAGCTTCCAGAAAAGACAGGTTCACACAAGTCTATTCCAGGATGTAACTAAGGTATGCTCCATTGGTTTTAAGACTGTGCTCACAAAACTTGTTTTCTCTCTTTATATCAAACACAAAAGCTGTCCTGGAGAGCTACTTACAAGGACAATGAGACTGCTCCTGCCTCCCCACCACCACACACTCCCTTCAATCAGAAGCTGGTTCACCACCTTGAAAGATATCTCTTCTCTGTTGTCTCAATGACTTCCACTGGTGACTCCACCTTGAATCTGCTCTCAATCATGTAAAAGCCATCCTTGTTCTATAAGCTATTTGCTTTCCTTTACTTTGTATATATGTGAGGAAACAGATTTTTTTTAAAGAGCTCTAAAAACAGATCATCCCAACAAGATTTTGTCTTAGCACTTTTTCTGGAAGCAGGAATGGACTTCCCTGCTACAACGTGGTACTCCAAGGTGTATCTAAGAAATGAATTTCCTTCCATTCAACTTTCCCTTTAAAGAAAGCTATCACCTTTGCCTCTCTTTATATATGTTTTTCCTTATGTTAAAAAAAAAAAAGAAAGAAAGAAAAATGGGTCAGGCACAGTAGCTCACGCCTATAATCCCAGCACTTTGGGAGGCCGAGGTGGGTGGATCACTTGAGGTCAGGAGTTTGATACCAGCCTGGCCAACATGGTGAAACCCCGTCCCTACTAAAAATACAAAAAAAAAAAAAATTAGCTGGGTGTGGCACAGGCCTGTAATCCCAGATACTCGGGAGGCTGAGCTGGGAGGATCTCTTGAACCCAGGAGGCAGAGGTTGCAGTGAGCTGAGATCCATGTCACTGCACTCCAGCCTAGGTGACAGAGTGAGACTCTGCCTCAAAAAATGAAAAGAAAAAAAAAAAGTATGTATTACCTTTCCCTCCCTGTCAGGATAGTTATTAGAATCTAAGTAGTGAGAAGCCATTGAGAAGAACAAAAATCTATGTATTTATTTACAAGGTATTTATATTGCTAGACCCCTTTTCCTGTATCCAGTAGCAGTCCTCACCATATACAAGGAAATGTACCATTCATTTCAGCATTGTTTATAACAATGAGAAATAACCTAAATGTCCATTGACTGAGGAATGGCTAAACAATGGCAATCCATAAAACAGAACATTGCAAAGCCAAAAAACAAATACTCTTTGTATAATGGCCAAATGCCAAGATAATGGGTTTTGGAGAAAAAGTAAAACAAAACATGTAAAACAAAAAGAAAAATAAAATTACTCTTTGTATAGTAATAGGGCCAAATTCTAATGTATAAGGGGAAAAAGTAAGGGACAAAAAAGAGTGTATACAGTATGTATTATTTGTATTTTTTTCAAAAGAGCAAAATGATACATGCAGTTATACTCATGTATATGCATCCAATATCTCTTTAAATGTATGAAATAAATTGATAACTTTGGTTTTCTCTGGAACGGAAAATAGGAGAAGATTTTTTGAATTTTGTACCCTTTTATATCTTTGAATTTGAAACCACATGAACATAGTACCCATCCAACAAAATTAAATTAAGATCATAAATAAAAATATCCCTGGGTGGTTTTTCACAATGTGTGAGAAACCCAAGATGCAAATGCTACCCAAGTGAGCTGAGTTGCAAGTCTATAGCCTCATGTTAGTTATTCGTGTGGCACAAGATTAATGGCTCATGTTCTTCTTGCTTTCACTTTTCTCCCATTTAAGCCAGATATTTCTGCTCAAATTTTTGACCACTGGAGAGCACACAGTGACCTTTGTTTCTGGCTCAAAACAGCCTGTACTCTCCCCTCTGGGTCTTGGGTGCCTCAGCAGTATTCTTCCCAGGCCTAAACTCTTAGCCTGTGGTCTAAGCAGTCACTTGAGCCTGAACTCAACTAGTGGTCAGCATCAGACCATAGAACAGGACGGTGTAAGAGGTCCTGGATTAGAAGCTAGGCTGAGTTTGTGACCAGTCTGTCCAACTTGGCAAAACCGCGTCTCTACTAAAAATACAAAAATTAGCCAAGCATGGTGGCACATGCCCGTAGTCCCAGCTACTTGGAGGCTGAAGCACGAGAATCGTTTGAATCTGGGAGGCAGAGGTTGCAGTGAGCTGAGATCACACCACTGCATTCCAGCCTGGGCAACAGAGTGAGACGATGTCTCAAAAAAAAAATGGAGCTGGGGGCTAAGCTGGCAGGAAGGCGATGGGCAGAGCAGGGGCATGCATCCTGACACGGGCAGCAGTCAGTGGTTATGATATAAGACCAACCACAGGTCAAAGGCAAGGTCACAGTCCAAACTGGAAAACTGGGGCTAAGGTCCAGAGAGCTGAGTTGCTCCAGATGGCACAGGACAGAATGGAAAGCAGGCATACAGGTATTGGTTGGACATTCAAGCTAACCTAAATCTAGCTTCCAGAAAAGACAGGTTCACACATGTCTATTCAGGATGTAACTAAGCTATGCCCCCTCAAATGGTTTTAAGCACTTTTCCTGCTGAGGATGTAGAGAGAGGGAGCCAGGATTCTGCAAGCACCGCTTGTAACATGTAGCGAGGCCAAATGTGATTCTCTCCCCTCCCACACTCAGTGCTGTCTAGCCCATATTTTATACCCTAAGAAGCCATGGGTCATTGAGTTCAAAACACACTTTCTTCATCCACCCCATGAGGTTAGGTTGAATGATTTGGGTGCAGACCTGGTGTTTAACGAGACAGGTTGGTGACATTAATGGTAATATGTAACTGTGAGTTACAAAATCAACCCATAGCTAATTTCAACAACCAGAAGTTGTGGTGCCTGAGACAGTGTCCAGCTGCCATGGTACCATTTGTTTTGTTCCTTGTTCATATTATGATGAGGGGATTAAGTTGTGTTCAAATTAGCTTCATCTAGACACTGCAGTTCAAGTCTTTCGTCAGTAGCTGCATTTTAATCCTACTGGGTTTAATAACAATACTAACAATCTTTATGGTATGTCATTTAATCATCGACCTTTGCATGACTCCAACAGCAGCCTTACAAGTAACAAAGAATAAATCCTGTGCTTGCCTCTAGGTTTTCTGCAGAGGTAGTGAAAAGAACTGGATTTTCAAGTTCACTTTGGAAGAGGCAAGTAGGAAGGAGACTGAAAGCTGCTCGTAAATCAGTAAATCAGTTGCTTTAGGCAGGACACCTGCCCTGTCAGTCTCAGCTACATCCAAATGGAAAAATGGGTGATCTAGGATTACCCTCAGGCAATGCCAATAGCCAAGGCACTAAAAGGTCACATCTATTATTGCTGGCATTTCTCTCCCCACTGGGCTGTTTTTTGAGTGGATGTCATACTCATCTCATACAGAAGGCATGTCCATCACGCTAGGGCAGTGTTTTCAATGTTGGATCTAATAAAATAAACCCTATTTTTCTTTTCCGCAAACTTCATTATACCTTATACCTAGCTGCTGCTAAAAGATGATTTTTTCCTTACCACTCCAACATTACATTTTAGGGACATGAATCCTTAAACAAAGTTTCATTTGCCGCCTCTGATTTTAAAGTCAAAATGAGTCTTTGAAAAACATTAACCAAAATAAATGCCACAGTGAGTGCCATACCCAGAAGTGGCTACATAAAGCCACGACGTAAACAGTCAATGCTCCCTTGGAAGAAGCCACTGGCCTTTACTAATAATATCATGTGCGCCAGCAAACGATTTGGCACTGTTTATGTAGTATCAGAAGTTGGGGGAGGACTAGAAACACAATCTTAACACACAAAAATAAATGTGGATAAAAAAGTGTAGCGACAGCTGTTGCCAGCTGCAAGCAACCACGCAGTAAAATCCTGTCCAGCTCTGCAGAGGACTGTATGAGGACTCTTGGAGCCTGAGATAGGAGCGACAAAAGATTGCATTGTAAGAACATCGAACGTGAACCCTGGCTAGCAAGCACCCCTAGGAATTACCAACAGGAGGAATTGAGAGCATTGCCAAGAATTCATCTTCCCCAGATCGAATCACTGCGTAAAATCAGCCCTATTTATTCTAAGAAGTCCACATTAATAAGCTTCATTCTGACTGAGCTTGGTTCTTAGTCTATGAGGCCCATAAGAACGCCTTTGGACTCCCCGGATCTCCATTTTAAAAGCGTTATTGACACAAACCTGGGGAGGTGTTTTTCCTGGAGTTCTTTCTCACCAGACCGGTTCTGGCTGCCTCCTGGGTGATGATGGAAAACTGAGGCACTTGCCAACATGTCATCCCCTCATTTTGCAACCCTCAGGCAGTTGCACAAAGGCTATGTGGAACTTTACCAACTAGTTAAAGGCAGAGTCCGGGACAGTCTTAAAGGAATTAGGACGACTGCAGTGTCCAGGTGGTGCATATTAAGGAACTCCATCACAGGGCCAGATAAACTAGGTGCAAGGGGATGCAATTAAGAGCCTTTCATTCAACACCTTTTCACTCATAACCCTGGAATTTTGAAACGCAGAGCTTTTCAAGTCACACTTGAAAACTGTTGCCTAAGCAGCCTCTCCAGAGTTTTCTGATTCCAGAAGCTAAAAGAGCCCTAAGAAACCACAGGAGAAGCTGCCTTGCACTCTTTCTGTGGGAGTCACTGAGGACAGAGTTACATGGTATCAAAGATCTTTAAGAGGCCTGAAAATTCTTCACTTACTTAGAGCTAAGCCCATCTTAGGAATCTACTTATTTAATATGTTTAGGTAACTCTTATTTTCCTGGAGCAACTTGAAAAAAAAAATGTTTAGAAAGTAAAACAGGAAATTCAGAATAAGACATGACTTTGACCGGCTAAATTAATTGCCCAAGTAATCTTTGGCATAAAGGAAATAGGATCAGGAAGGACTTTCATTCAAACCTTGCTATTTTGCCTTTAGCTAAGAGGACAGGATTCTTTTCTGAAATTTTGCTGTGAAGATCCTAATAAATAATTTTGCTTTTTTCTCCTTCCTATTCTAGAAATAGAAGGGAGGAGGATCTATTTTGTTCCATCCTGTGGGATCTATTTTGTTCCATCCTTTACACCTAGGACTGGAAGAAATAAAGTGGATTTTTGTGGAAATGTAGAATATGCATTCACCAGCTACACTGGAATCAGCAAGCATAGATCATGAGTAGCTTGGTCTCTCCACACAAATGTGGGAATGGTAGGCCCTGAAGAGCCTCAGTAGGGATGCATGTGATAGCTTCGTGGGCTGGGCAGGCTGGCTGTGGAGATGCAAAAACCACAGCATGCAGCATGCATTCTCTCCGAAGATAATGATGGTCTATACCCCATCATCAACGCCCATGGACAAAATCAAGCCAAAGTTATAGGGTCTGTTTTAGGGAAACTACAATGATGTTATGAGGTAATAGTTTCCCATATGACTAAACTCTTTTGTGATAATAAAGTAAAAAGTAATGAAAAAGTTATTGTTAGTTTGATTTTATAATTTACCATGGTGGGAAGAATTCTTGACCCAGAGTTTAAAGACTTGACATTCCACTTTTAACACTTTCATCTGACTTTGGACAAGTGGCTTAACTTTCTCATCTGTAAAAGCCTCTTTCTTCCTTTTGAAATGGAAATACTGATATTTGTTTTTCTCAGCCTCTGAACTTCTTAAAAGTTATACATTAAGATCATGTGAGTAAAGAAAATATTGGAGTAAAATGGTCTCATTCTATTGGGTTACTCTAAAAAGAAACTATATCTATTTCTTTCTTTAAAAGCACCTGTTGTGTCCTTCATGTAGAAGCTAAAAATAAAAAGATTTTTTAAAAATCAGAAAGCACTTGTAATCATTCCATTTATTCCTTCCCCATTTATTAGAAAAACTCCAGGATGAGGGGGTCGGATTATGTCCCTTGATTTCAAGGCTGATCAGCTAATGTGCATCATCCAGTCCTTGGAAGCTCAGACATAGCCTTGTGTCCTCCTTAACACCTGGCTGCATTTCAGTTTCAACCATAGCCCACAGTTTTCTATTAGTAGTAGTACACTCAGTAAAAAGTAAAAACCATCTTTTACTGTGCATCTGCTATGTGCATTAATCGCTAATCCTCATTTAGAAAATATTTTTAGGTATTTTATACTTATTAACCCAGGTTTATCATAAAGAAATAGCATTACTCAAAGAAATTGGGTTAGACAGATAAAAAAATTTACAGTTAATACTAATTCTTAAAAATAACTGTGAAGCAAAAAACAGTCTAGAGACTAAAGGAGCATTGTAGATATTACATCATCCTCATTGTATGTCTTTGTTTACTCTTTTAAGATCAGTAAAGAAGACCTCTGTAATGTACGTTTTCTGTGAACTCTGCCCTTGAGTAATGAGTCGTTCTGCAAATCCTTAGTTCAAATAGTGCTCTTGCCACTTTTCTTTGATAGATCTACTAAGACAAAGATCAGATAAAAGTAAATTAAAATGACAATCTCCTGCATGCAACAATTGATATTTCCAGTACTAGAACGCATTTAGTTATTGTACCTGTCTTCACTTAATCATGGCTCTGACTTGAGCATTTGATTTAAAAACTACTGCAGAGCAAGTCACCACCCTGTATTTAGCATACCGACTCAATAGGTAAAAGGGCATCACAAAAAATAAATGAAAAAAAATTTCTTCACTGGAGTTAGGTACTAGTAAAAGCATTAAAAATTCAAGAAATTTTATGGGGAGAAATCTCATTTGGAAAAACAGAGAGTAGTTTTTGAAGTGGCTGTTGAAGTGAATATTAATTCAGTATTCTTCCTAAAGGAGAAAGTAAGTCAAGAAAACAGCATTTAGGATTTTTTAAAATGTTTGTAAAAGTCTACAAATATGTTTTTAAAATATTACCTGGAAATGTTTGTTAAAAACATACATTCCCAGGTCTTGCATGCAGAGATTTTGATTCAGTAGTGTTATAATTATACATCACTTCAGTATAAATAACTTTTGTTCATATAATCTAATGCCTAATAGGAATGCTTGATAGTGTCCTAATCAGGACCTGCCCTCTTCAGAGGTGGCTACTTAGTTATTTGTACTGAAATCAACACCTGAAGTTGTGTTATTTACTATAAAAAATGTTAGAAAGAATTTTATACAATTAGTGGTATCAAGAGTACCTGAGAAGTAACTGAGAAGGAAAAATTTTATGGACCCAGAAAATGTCTTGTATGAACATAGGAGTGGAGAAGCCCAGCACTCAAATGACACTGATGGAGTATGTGAGGTCTAAGCCCCACTGAACCCAGCTCCCTGACCCAAAAGAGGTCTTGATGTCACTGACGTCTGTTTGAAGTGAGCTTTTCGTGCAAGGTGCTCGTTGGTGAGCCTCACGTGCAGCCAGCCCACCTGAAACAACAGGCAAGTCATATGACTATTTTCTGGCTGTTTGCTTATAACACATGTACACTTGGGAAATTTGATTGTTGAAGACTTGCTTTCACTGAAATATACCTCTTGGTAATTAGATTGTGAGTGTGGAGTCATCTAACTCCCAGATACCACTAACAAAGCTACCAATACTTACTAAAAGAGCTTATTTGTTGATCATCTAAACTGGCCAAGGCCATTCACAAAAATAAAGGATTGGTTGAGACACACACATTGTATTTTAATATCACTTCAGGTGACTTCAAAGCAGGTGATTTACAAACCACACATTGGGAACCCACTGGATTAAGAAAAGACATGTCATTACACATGTATTTTAGAAATCTAGTCTTTGATAAAAGGATTTGAGAGCTAACAAAGCTGATTTCAGGAGTAAGAAGACATTTTTTTTAAATCTTAAAAAGATTTTAGATAGCTAGAACCCCCAAACAGATGCATGAAGGATGTTACAACAAGGTAACTAATAGAACTGACCTTCACCTCACTTAATATTTACACTTGAGAACTTATCTTTTTTCATATTTACATGTAGGATTTAGTCTAACATACAGCAAACAGGTATCTATGAAGCAAGTGTTTGAATTTCAGGCCACATGCAATATTTGAACTATTTTGTTTTATATCATCATCTATTTGCCTGAGAGTTAAAATCAAACCCTTTTTTTTTTTTTTTTTTGAGGCTTATGTTGATCATTTATATTAGTGCAGAATTTTCTTATTTATTTATTTAGAGATGGAGTTTCACTCTTGTTGCCCAGGCTGGAGTGCAGTGGCACGGTCTTGGCTCACTGCAACCTCTGGCTCCTAGGTTCAAGCGATTCTCCTACCTCAGCCTCCCAGGTAGCTGGGATTACAGGTGCCCACCACTATGCCTGGCTAATTTTTTGTATTTTCAGTAGAGACAGGGTTTCATCATGTTGACCAGGCTGGTCTCAAACTCCTGACCTCAGGTGATCCACCTGCTTCAGCTTCCCAAAGGTGCTGGGATTACAGGCATGAGCCACCACATCTGGCAGAAGTTTATGATTTATAAATCATTAATGCATGTTATTTTCTTTTTAGGTGGAAAATGTTACTTAATAGTGTCATCATCTGTTCTATAAAGACTCATTTGTTTCCCAAACAGTTATAGAAGATAAGATACAATAGTATATTTTCAATTTTAAAAACAAATTTGGGGATAGTACTATTAGCCTGCCCAAGTTATCCTTCATGCAATAGAAGAGATTCCTAATTATTAGCATAAAAGTTCACAAGACATTCTCTGAATGTGTGTGTCTTTCTAGCCAGTAATTTCAATAAGCATGACAGTCAATGAGACATACTTAAAACTTAATATTTTCAAAAGCATGAAATTGTAAGACATTGTGAATGCCTCTATGCATGTATTAAAATGATTACATATAAAGAGTTGACTTGGTTGTTAATAAAAAACACTCATTAGCAGAGTTAACAACTGCATTAAAAATAAAATGTTCTAAGACAGGAAATAAAAGGTTGAAACTTTTCTTTAGTTACAGTAATAAAAGCCATAAGAGTGACGGATTTTTGAAATTTATATGTCAAAAGTTCAAACTATATTTGAAGAGTTAGATTTTGACACTTACAAAGTGTCAAAAACTTGACACTTACAAAGATCAGTGTTCTCATTCTCCCAGTAATGACTGACAGACACAGACGGGCCACTTCATTCCTCCCATTAATAGAACTGAGAGGGGAAAGGCTTTTTCCTTAATCCAAAAACAAACATGAGTATAGCAAAGCTCATTCACATGCCCAAATATCAATGTACCACAGAACCTGAGTTCAGATCAGTGCACTTGGGTAAGCATAGTCCCTGATAAACATTCTGTTCTTCTATATCTTTAAAAATATACAACAGTTTAAATTTAAAATGACCATTTAATTATCCTCTCTATAAGTGTCTATTGAGTACCACTGTTTTCCAGGCATATTATAGGTGAAGAGAACATGGTGGTGAAAAAAAATGATCAAGGTTTTATCATATCATAGAGATGCCACTTTAGAGATGATTATAGACATTAAGTAAATTAATTTCATAATACAAGCAAGATAATTTCAAGATGCGACAAATGCTATGAAAGAATAAGACAGAATGATATAATGGAGTAACTGGGAAAAGGGGGACATGTGAATTTGGAGTTCAGGAAAGTCATATCTAAGCAGGAGATATTTGAGGCTGTACAAAGGTCTGGGTACAGAGCAACCCAGACAGTAGGACAGCAAGCACACAGGTCCTAAAATGGGAACAAGCTCGGTATGGATGGAGACAAATACAAACACTGGAAGGAATAAAGTTACTAACACAACTTTGTTAGTGGTGATGAGAAAGCCCAACTGAGAGAAAATGATAACTGTGAAATCCAGATAACCCATCCTGCCACTTCAGTTGATTAATCAGAATGTCTAGTTGTCTCAATGCAGAAATGTCCAGGCTAATATCACCATTTTCCATGACCCACTTCTCCACTGGAAATAAGATTTATCTTGCCACCCCAAATGATACCATTTCTGGAGGGGCAGGGAACTTAGGAAGCAATGTGAGAGTCAGGCCTAATTTAATAGTCAACAATGACACTTATTTTCACAATATATATTTCCTCATTTTAGGGAAAATATGAATCCCAGGAAAGCCACTTACTGTTGTGGAACTCTAAGCATTGTAGAACGGCTATGGCTTTTTGGAATTTGGTCCTGCCAAGGTGTGGATTTTTCCTTTCAGTGGCATTTAGCAGATCTCGCCCATAACTAGGCATGGATGACACTTTTTTTCACTTTTTGTTCCTTTTATACCAGAGAGTTATTTTCTAAGTACAAATTTAAATTTGAAACTCACCATAATTTATTTGCTTCCAGAAGAGTTCATGTTTTTAATTTTAAAATATTAAAATAAAAATTAGATGAAAAGTATCAAAGGAAGTAGAAGAACAAAAGTTAAAATAAGAAATACTAAGGCTCTTAAATATAATTTAAAACTGACTTAAATATATACTTAAAAACACTGAAGAAATGCTTTTTTGAAACACATTTTGGGTACTAAAAAATCTTTAGGTGAAATTAATTAGTGTTAATAAATAAATGTAGTAATCTAATATATAATATATATGTATAAATTTAAATTATATTATATACTACATATTCTATATAATATATAATTAAATTATATTACATATGAATTTAAATTATATATATAAAATTTAAAAGTGTATATATATATATATTTTTTTTTTAGTTTAGATAAGCAGAGGCTGTGTAGATTAAACTCCTTCTTGGTAGGCAAAAGTAGCCCAAAGATCATCCTGGAAAAGTATACTGGGAGGAGACTGTTGGTGAAAGTGAAGTGAATACAAAATTAAACATCTTGAATTTGGCATAGATTCAGCTGGGAGAAGCAAAATTTGTAGGCAGAAAAAGAGGGATAAAGGTAAATGGGAAGGGTGTTTGGACTCATAAAGGCTCGTTAAACTTTATATCCTTTCTCTATATAATTTTCTGCCTGAGGCAGTACACTAGCACACCCTGGGTACATAATAAAATAAAAGGTGATAATAGTTAGGGTCCAGTGTCATTCTGTACCTAAAACTTTAAATAAATTACCATTCCATATGGATGTTAAAGCATTCATGTAACAAATCATCACATAATCAAGTAATGAAAGGGGTTGCTGTTTTTCAAATTTGTTGATTAATAGAGCAGTTCAAGCTAAAGTTACTTTTTACAAAGTATACAATATTAGGAGGCAAATTACCTGGCAAAGGGTAGCCTGCTCCCGTCACTCCATGAGCCTCCAGAGTGAAGTAAGCCCAAGGATGAAGCCTGACTCTTGGTCATCTTGAGCCAAACCAAGCTACATCACCTAATCCAATCCTCCGGAAAACAGAATCAACTGGAGGTCAGTGGACAATTGTTGAGAGTGAAAGGTTGAGAAAATGTATTAGCTTTGGAATTAGACAGATCTAGGTTTAAACCCTAGGCTTATGGGATACAAACAGCCACTTGCAAGCTTTGTAACCCTGAGGAGGTGTCTTCACCTCTGTAAGCCTCAATTTTTTTTAATGCAAAACGCAATTTTTTTTTTTCAGAAACAGGGTATCACTCTGTTGCCTAGGCTGGTCTGGAACTCGTAGGCTCAAGAGATCCTCCCATCTCAGCCGAAAACACAGATTTTAATGCCCAATTTTGTTATAATAAGAATTAAATAAGTTGATGCACGTAAAGTTTTTAGCACAGCAGTTGATCCCTATTGGGCCTTCAAAAAACAGTACTTTGAAAAAAAAAATTCCCTTTTAAACAATATCTTCTTATGCTTACTGAAGCCATAGAATGGGAGCTTGGGTCTCTTCCCACTCTGTGGATGTTCATGACCACAGCCCACTCTGCGTATAAGACAATGCACCATCATTAACTGCAAAGGAGCAAACAACGTTTCTCCAGTCAGCCTTGGTGAAAATTACCCTGATCCCTCTCTTCTTTCAAGGGTTGCAGCAGCTCCTTACAGTGTGAAAGGAGGAATGACTATCATGGCATGAAAAAAGCATCACTATGGAAGCTTATTTTTCTGGTTGTCTTTTCTTTGAGCATGTTTAGAGCTTTGAATATGTAGAACTGGTCAGAGTCTGGCACATTCTAATCAGTTTTCTTTGCCTTCCTGAAAAGTCCTGTGTACCTTCTCATCATTCAATGGGCATCAGTTTTCATCTTGGTCCAGGCTTAACTTGGACTTAAGAGTATTGTGAGCATAGGAGGGGAATTAATTGTGGCATTTGGTGGAGGTAAGTGAAGAAGGCAACTGGATTAGGAGGCTGAAGTCTTGGCTTCTTGGCTTGTTGCTAGTTATGGCAAAGTACCTCAACATCTCTCAATTACAAAATGCTAATTCTTACTATATAGGATTTGTATGTATGTGTGATGGTGAAATAAAATAATAAGAAAGGGGTTTATAAATTATATAGAACTATTAAAAAAGAAGACTTTCATTCTAGTAGACCTATTTGATGTATCAAATAAATATTGGGCCATATTTAACTTTAATATTAATAAAAACTTCTCCATTTATGAATTCCAATATTGCTCCAAAATGAACTTTATTCTTACCCTGTACATCTATAAAATGTACCATTATAAATAACATATATTGCAAATGATTAGTAATTTAATTATCTGATTTTAAATTAACATTATGATACTAGTTAAGATCAGCCTGTAAACACACAAATTATTCTCCTGATAAATTACTTTTGCTTGTATTGCTTAAGTAACTAACAAAGGTAGAGTTAGAAATCTTAAGTGTACAAAGTATTTTTCATTTAAAAAATCTAAAGAATTATATATGATAATATTAAGCCGTATCTTCTACTAACATGAGTGAAACAGGACTTGGCTTTATAAAATCTAGGATTTGATAATTCTCTTTTACAATATAAGAAAATAAAACAATTGAAACTAACATAGCCCTTGTAGAATTTTTTACAACACCTTTTTTAGATATGTGTACTTCCTGATAAGCAGAGATGATGGAATAATGGCCTATTAAGGGCAAATAAGTTTCTATAAAAATGCCCAAGCAGGGATTTAAGGCATCTCCTGCACGCACAGTTGCAGTCACTTATTTCAGGTATTATTTTTGTTTTCAGAAAAAGAAAACTCAGTAGAAGATAATGGCAAGTCCAGACTGGGGATATGATGACAAAAATGGTAAGAGTTCTCCTGTTTATATAGATCAAAATGATAGCTTCTTTCCATTTCCAACAGGAGAGATATTAAGCATTTAAAATAACAGTACAGCCGTAGGTTAATTGTTGAACTGGCTGCTTTAAATAATTATACTATCTTTGCATGTATTCTTAGCATTGTCTTTTGGGGCATGACTGACTACAAAATATGTTTGATATATGTACAGGCATACCTCAGAGATACTGCAGGTTCAGGTTCAGACCCCTATCATTAAGCAAATATCACAAGAAAGCAAGTCACATAAAATTTGGAGTTTTCCAGGGCATTTAAAAGTTATGTTTACACTATGCTGTTGTCTATTGTGTGCAATAGCATTATGTCTAAAAAATATACATACCTTAATTAAAAATACTTTATTGCTAAAATATGCTAGTGATCATCTGAGCCTTCAGAAGTATTAATTTTTTTTTTTTCTTTGAGTCAGAGTCTCACTCTGTCACCCAGGCTAGAGTGCAATGGTATGATCTAGGCTCACTACAACCTCCGCCTTGCAGGTTCAAGTGATTCTCCTGCCTCAGCCTCCTGAGTAGCTGGGACTACAGGCGCCTACCACTACGCCTAGCTAATTTTTTTGTATTTTTAGTAGAGATGGGGTTCCACCATGTTAGCCAGGATGGTCTCTATCCCCTGACTTCATAATCCACCCTCCTTGGCCTCCCGAAGTGCTGGGATTACAGGTGTGAGCCACCATGCCTAGCCAAGTATTAATCTTTTTGATGGAAGAGGGTCTTGCCTCAATGTGGATGACTGCTGACTGATCAGGTGGTGGTTGCTGAAGGTTGGGAAGGTTCAAAGTTATCCATGACTTTGGAATCAACTTCTTCCAAACTCCTATTAATGTTAATAACTTGACCTTCTCCCTTGAATTATGAATGTTCATGCAGAATGGTGAATCCTTTCTAGACAACTTCAATTTCCTTTACTCAGATCCATCATAAAAAAAATTATTATCTATAGGAACTACAGGCTTACAAAGTGTATTCTTAAATAAGATTTGAAAGTTGAAATTTTTCCTTGATCCATAGACTGCAGAATAGATGCTGTGTTAGTAGGCATGAACATAACATCAATCTCCTTGTACATCTCCATCAGAGCTCCTGGGTGACCAGGTGCATTGTCAATAAGCAGTGATATTTTGAAAGGAATCTTCTTTTACAGAGAAGTAGAGCTCAACAGTGGGCTTCAAAATATTCAGTAAACCAGCTGTAAACAGATGTGCTGTCATTCAGGCTTTATTGTTCCTTTTAGAGAGCACAGGCAGAGTAGAGTGAGCATAATTCTTAACGGTCCTGGGATTTTCAGAGTACTAAATGAGTGTTGGCTTCAACTTAAAGTCAACAACTGCATTTGACCCTAACAAAAGAGTCAGGCTGTTTTTTAAAACTTTGAAATTATGCATTGACTTCTCCTCTCTAGCTATGAAAGTCTTAGATGCTATCTTCTTCCAATAGAAGGCTGTTTTGTCTACTCTGAAAATCTGTTGTTTAGTGTAGTCACCTTCATTAGTTATCTTAGCTAGATCTTCTGCATAACTGTCTGCAGCTTCTGTATCAGCACTTGCCACTTCACCTCGCACTTTCATGTTATGGAGATGGCATCTTTCTTTATATCTCATGAACCAACCTCCACTAGCTTCTAACTTTTCTTCTGCAGCTTCTTTGCCTTTCTCAACCTTCACAGAATTAAAGAGAGCTGTAACCTTGTCTAATTAGGATGTGGCTTAAGGGAATGTGGTTGTTGGTTTGATCTTCTATCCAGACTACTCAAACTTTCTCCATATCAGAAATAATGCTTCTTTGCTTTCTTATCATTTGTGTGTGCACTGGTGTAGCACCTTTAATTTTCTCCAGGAACTTTTCTTTTGCATTCACAATTTGGCTAACTGGCACAAGAAGTCTACTTTTTGGCCTGTCTCAACTCTTGACATGCCTTCCTCACTGGGCTTAATCATTTCTAGCTTTTGATTTAAAGGGAGAAACATGTGACTATTCCTCTTACTGGAATACTTACAGGTCATTGTAGAGTTATTAATCATATTAATTTCAATATTGTTGTCTCAGGGAATAGGAAGACTTATAGAGAGGGAGAGAGATGGGGAACAGCCAGTCAGTAAAGTAGTTAAAACACACACAACATTTACAGGTTAAGTTCATCATCTTACTTGGACATGGTTTATGGTGCCACAACACTATTACAATAGTAACATCGAAGATCACAATGATAAATATATGAACAATTAAAAAGTTTAAAATATTGTGAGAATTACCAAAATATGACACAGAGATGTGAAGTAAACACATGCTGTTGAAAATATGCCCCTAATAAGCTTGCTTGATGCAAGATTGCTACAAATCTTCAGTTTGTAAAAAATGCAATATCTGCAAAGCACAATAAAGTGAAATGCAATAAAATGAGGTATGCTTGTATTAGAAACCTATTGCTGATAATAAAATATGTATAGTCTAATCCTATATACTATGAGTATAGATCTATATTAGTAGTATTGACAAATACACTATTTTATAGTATAATATAGAAAAGAGGCCAGGTGCTTTGGCTCATGCCTGTAATCCCAGCACTTTGGGAGACCGAGGCGGGTGGATCACTTGAGGTCAGGAGTTCGAGACCAGCCTGGACAACATGATGAAACCCCACTCTACTAAAAAAAAAAAAAAAAAAAAATTGGCCAGGTGTGGTGGCACATGCCTGTAATCCCAGCCACTTGGGAAGCTGAGGCATGAGAATCGTTTGAGCTTGGGACACAGAGGTTGCAGTGAGCCGAGAGCACATCACTGCACTGCAGCCTGGGTGACAGAGCAAGACTCTGTCAAAAAAAAGAAAGAAAGAAAGAGAGAGAGAGAGAGAGAGAGAGAGAAAGAAAGAGAGAGAGAAAAAGAAAGAAAGAAAGAAAGAAAGAAAGAAAGAAAGAAAGAAAGAAAGAAAGAAAGAAAGAAAGAAAGAAAGAAAGAAAGAAAGAAAGAAAACGGGCCGGGTGCGGTGGCTCACGCCTGTAATCCCAGCACTTTGGGAGGCTGAGGCGGGCGGATCACGAGGTCAGGAAATCGAGACCATCCTGGCTAACACGGTGAAACCTCGTCTCTACTAAAAATACAAAAAAATTAGCTGGGTGCGGTGGTGGGCGCCTGTAGTCCCAGCTACATGGGAGGCTGAGGCAGGAGAATGGCGTGAACCCGGGAGGCGGAGCTTGCAGTGAACCCCGAGACTGCGCCACTGCACTCCAGCCTGGGCGACAGAGCGAGACTCCGTCTCCAAAAAAAAAAAAAAAAAAAAAAAAGAAAGAAAGAAAGAAAGAAAAGGGACATTTTCAAACACAGAATTTTTATTAATCTTAACAGAATATCATTTAATACACTTAAACCCTAATCTAATAAGCAAACAGGTAACTACACTCCTAAAACTTGGAATCAAGCATTTGATAAAGTATTGATTTTACACGTGTGTTTGTCCTTGTAGGTCCTGAACAATGGAGCAAGCTATATCCCATTGCCAATGGAAATAACCAGTCCCCTGTTGATATTAAAACCAGTGAAACCAAACATGACACCTCTCTGAAACCTATTAGTGTCTCCTACAACCCAGCCACAGCCAAAGAAATTATCAATGTGGGACATTCCTTCCATGTAAATTTTGAGGACAACGATAACCGATCAGGTGAGCTGAAAGACCCTGCTGATATTTTTTTTCTTACAGTCTACTAGGGAAGTTTAAAAAATAGTACTCGAGAAACATGACACCCATTCTAAGTCTTTTGTGCTTGTGTGTAGCATTGCTGTAATCTAGTGAGGCATCTTGGACTTCTGGAAAATGCCCAGGTGGTAAAGATAATTTTTGGAATTCCCAGCTCTGTATTTTTAGTCTTTCTTCTCAAAGTCACTATCACGTCTCTTCTGATCATTCCGGTATCTGTGTGCTCACTTTACTCTCTCTGAATAAACAGTATTTATCCAGAAAGGTCTAGTGAACCAGTCATTACAAATATTATAACAACTGAAAAGAAAAATATTTTCTAATTGGGATGAAGATGAATGAGCACAGTAGAAAAGAAAAACAAAGCAGTGACTGAATTATCCTTATACTCCAGAATCTGGAACAAATTTTGCTACAGAGTTAGCTTTTCATGAAGGTTTATTGAATATTTTATTAAATGACAGTTCCATAAAACAGTTCTATTGATTTAAAATGCTAAACTTGTTTGCAACCTTCTGAGGCCTAAATTTTAAGTACCTTGGGGCTATGTCCATTATTAATATTAGATTAGGTCTGATATGATGTGCATTTAGCTAATATTATCATTGGATAGGCTCTCCAAACAAAGTTTTAAAAGTGCCCCACTGCCCCATGGTACTCTCTCTTGGTCCTTGGCCAGGGATTCTCAACAAAGCTGTCAAGATACACTGTTGTGTCTTCATCAGTTGCAGAGTAGGTGATGAATGGTTCATTACTCAAAATAAACTACTGAAGATTTTTGAGGCATATTGTCTTTGTTGAAAGAATGAAGGAATAAACTTGCAAATAAAAGGAGATTCAAGGACAGCGCTGTAATGATATAATTCACTCACCTTGCAATATGCCTTCTAGGAGTTGGAAATAGGTAAAATTATAGCTCGTGTGCTGGGAAATGTATATAACTCATGGAATATCTCATCAATGCCACAGTCAGGGATGTACCATACATATGGCTGCCATCCTCATGGATGTGGGGTAAAACAAGATGAAAGTTTAGGCACTAATGTTTGTTTTCACTTCTAGTCAGCACAATTTAGTGTTGGTTTATATTAAATGCAAAGATAAGCTAGAGTTTGCGGAGCATCAGACTAACAGTCGGTTCCCTTTTCTTCCAGTGCTGAAAGGTGGTCCTCTCTCCGACAGCTATAGGCTCTTTCAGTTCCATTTTCACTGGGGCAGTACAAATGAGTATGGTTCCGAACATACAGTGGATGGAGTGAAATATTCTAGCGAGGTAATGTAATTTAGTAAGTGAGAGATAATTACCCTGAGAGTACTCCCAGAAGCAGCTTCTCCCTTCTCTCCTAAAACAACATCATAACGACTCCAAAGGAATCAGTATTCTGGTAATGAACTCCCAGGTTCCATTAAAATCAAGCACAGACACATAATGTTTGGCAAGAGAGGGAAATTTTTCATGTGGAAAGAGGCAGCTAAACTCCTGAGCCCAAGATTCACCTTTCCCTGAGAATGCCTCAAAAACTGTTACCTTGATATCATAGGCTTCAAAGGGTGACACTGCTCTCCTTTAAAGCTCTAACCCCAAATGGAACACACCACCATTTCCTCTTTATTTAAATGTTCAAGTTTGGACACACCAGCAGTATGGTTGTGACCAAGCTGGGACAATTCAATAAGACCCTACTATCAGCTCGAATTTAACCATAGCAATGGTCATAGAGAGCAGCATACACCTAGATGAGGGTCTGAGCTTCCTTGGCTCTTAAACTGCTCTCACATGGAATTTGTGACTTATTTCAGGACATTATTATCTGTATATCCAAAGAAAAATTGGAGACATGTACACCAAACTGTCAACAGTGGGTCTGGGAGATTAAAATGGGAGAAATTTTGCTCTTTACTTTAGCTGTGTGAATTATATAATATACGTGTACCCATACATGCAGGTTGACTTTTTAATTTTGCTTTCATCAAAATGAATTCTATAATATACATAATTTTGCAACCTGCTTTTTTCTATTTACCCATTTATCATGATAATTTTTAAAAATCAGAAGACTGAATTCCACCTCACTTTTTTACTTTCTGCATAGTATTTCATTTGGGTGAATACATCATAATTTATTTAACTGCCTTCTATTGATGAACAATCACAACATACGATTTTTGTTTAATTGGTTTATTTTCCTTTTATTGAAAAATGCTTCCGTAAATATATCTGTACATATATATTGTGCATTAGTGAAAGTAATTATGTAGGATAGATTTTTACAGGGAAGATTGCCAAGTTACAAAGTATATGTATCTTTTATTCTGATAGAATATCGGCGATTGTGTACAAATAAAACTTGCTTTACCTTGTGTTGTAAAGCATGACGAACACCTTTCAATGCTGCGAGAATCTGTTAATTGGATTTTCCCCTCCATAAAATTGAAGATAGATTAAAATTAAATCGACTAACAGCCTAAATTAGTAGTATCATTTTGGAAAGACAGTTGGTAGTATCCAAGAAAACTAAATTAGTGACTCTCTCATCTAAATTGAGAAAAATCAATATAACCCATGCTAGATATGAGAGACACTTAGCCACAAAGTTTAGCCTGTGATTAAGTTCAATTTATTAAACCATCTTGGGATAGCTATGACACTAGATTTGAGAGGCAGTACCGCCTGTTGCTTAAGAATGCAAGTACCCAGCTGACTGCCAGGGTTTGAATCAAAGTTCGACCACTTACTAGCTGTACAACTTCGAATGAATCACTCTACGTTCCAATATTCCTATATAGAGAATCTAGATAATATAACATTAGTATCCATCTCAATGATTGTTAACAGCATGAAAAGAGTAAACCCATACAGAGCACACTTAGACCAGCACCTTTCATGTTGCATGTGCTGAATAATGTTACTTAATATTTCCATAGAGACACAAGCAAGCCCTTTTCAAGCAGGGAAGTGTAGGCATAAATTATTGTGATTAAATAAATATAGTAGTAAATGGCAGCATGACTATTCACAAAGAAGCACAGGAATACAGATGTAAGAATAATTAATTACAAGTAGGGACAGACTCTAGACTGGCATGGTCAGAGGAAATTGCAGTAAGTGATCCCTCTGAATATACTATCTTAATCATTCTTTTTTCATTCAATGAATATTCATTGAACACCTACAATATGCCAGATACTCTCTTTATTTATTTTTTGTTTGTATTTATTTATTTATTTTTGAGCAAGAGTCTTGCTCTGTCACCCAGGCTGGAGTTCAGAGGTGCGATCTCGGCTCACTGCAACCTCCTTCTCTCAGGTTCAAGTGATTCTCCTGCCTCGGCCTCCTGAGTAGCTGGGATTACAGGCATGCGCCAGCACACCCGGGTAATTTTGTATTTTTAGTAGAAACGGAGTTTCACCATGTTGGTCAGGCTGATCTCGAACTCCTGACTTCATGATCCGCCCTCCTCGGCCTCCCAAAGTGCTGAAATTACAGGCGTGAGATACTGTTTTTAAAAAGTACTTGTGATCAGAACTTGTATTTGATAGGGAAAATAAAAATTTCAGAGGAAGGAAGGGAAGAGAGAAGGGAGGGAGGGAGGGAGGAGAATAGGAAGAAGAGAGATTAAATAAGTGATATGGATAGAAATGTTTTGATTTGTGGTGGTTACTTTATGTTGGATGATCAGAAAAGAATTATTTAAGGAGTGGCATTTGAGTTCAACCCTAACTCAAGACAAAAGTTTGCCACTTGAAGATCATGGGGAAGGAAATTCCAGAGAAAATTAGAAGCTAACGCAAAGGCTCAAAGTTGTGAAGTATAATCTGTAAGATGTGAATGCTGATAGGTGGGGAAAGTAAGAAATGAATGATAATTGTTGTACTTATTGATTGAACAATTGAAAAACCTTATCCTAAGAAGGTAAATTTAAGCAGGTTTGCCAAGAAGGAAATCTAGAGTTCTATTTTGGCCAGATTAAGTTTGAAACATCTATTAGACATCCATGTAGAGATATCAAGAATACATACATACATACTTAGATATACAAATCTAGAGTTTGCAGAGACATTAAGCTGGAGATATTTATTTGAGAGGTTTCTGAAAAGGGCACTAATGTGCCTGAAAGAATCGGTTCTTGGCCGACTCCCAGGTACTCCAGGAACCCTTTCTCATGAATTTACCATAAAGTACCTCATGTGAGAGAAAATTACTTCAATTATTTTCCCAAAAACTAGTTAGTCATGTTTCCTGATCCTTTCATAACAAAGAGAGATACATTTAAAGGAGTAATATTAAATAACAATATCGTAGGAAAGGACATTTTGCTTACTGGTTCCAGGTTTTGCAATCTCTACTTGGCACACAGATAACCCTTCCTAAGAGTAAGAAGGTAACTCTTCTAATCCACTGGATAAAGGTTCACGTAAGTTTTATGTATCTAAGCCAAGATACATCATCATATGGTAACAAGTTAACTTATAACTTACCTTTTGTCGTCATACTGGTATAAATAATTAATTAACCAGAGTATCATTTATAGCTTCATGTAGCTCACTGGAATTCTGCAAAATACTCCAGCCTTGCTGAAGCTGTCTCAAAGGCTGATGGTTTGGCAGTTATTGGTGTTTTGATGAAGGTGAGTTACAGGTAGTAACACAGCTCTGCTTCCAATTACACCTCAAAATAGAAGGAAATAAGGCAACATAAATTTTAGAATTTCTTATTTTAAAGTTCCCATTCAACCGATGACTACAGGTGAAAAAATAGTTCCCTAGTATTTTATTGCTTGGTTCTATCTCTGCTTTTCCCTCTGAGAGAAATAAGTTTCAAGTGGAGGTGAGATAGAAAGGTGTTCATAGGGAAAAAGGAATTTTTATTTTCCAGCTCTTCCAAATTCCCTTTCCTCTAAATGTCCTACCTCATAGATTCTGAAATTTATTAATTTAATATCTCATCAAGAAAGAAATATTATTAAATATTAATAAGGAAACCTGAAACCATAGATTCAGAAATTCATCAATTTAAAATCTCATTAGGAAAGAAATAAAGAGAATTTTTTCTTACAAAGAACATTCAGTTGATTTTTTTAAATGGCAGATGTTGCTCAAATACTCTATAGAAGAATCCCTGAAACGTTCTACAAAAAAGTTATTATTAAATTGGGTATGCCTGGATAACTAAGTAACTCTTGAAATTATAGCATCTCTACTTAACCTTTACTGAGCACTTACAATATACCAAAAACTGTAGTAAAGATAACTAACGTAACAGACCAAAATAAGAGATTTGTTTTCATGTCAGTTTTGATAAATTTCTAGATTTTGCCCTGTAAAACTTTGAACATATTGCCAATAATCAAGTTTAATCAAGTTTTTTGTTTGCTACTTTATCCGTAGGTACATATTATAAACAATTTATAGAGTACAAAGGCTCTCAAAGACATACAGCTTGAAAAACTTCTCCTTCTAAAGCAAAGAGAAAATACCTTACCTCTCGTCAGTTGCTAATTGAAAAAAAAATTAAAGCTTAGCTAAGCAGTGTTTGATTGACAATAATCTTTATCTCATACTTTATTTTCTTAAATCTCCAGGTTGGTGAGGCCAACCCAAAGCTGCAGAAAGTACTTGATGCCCTCCATGCAATTAAAACCAAGGTAAATCCACTAAATAAGTAGTTCAAATCAGAGAACAAGAATTTACAAAGCTATGGAAATCATTTAATGAAGTATTAAAACCGGGAAGTAGGAAGGTGATAGCAAAAACTACCAACTAAAAATCAAGGTGCTACTTCAACATTGCCTACCTCTGAGAAAGTCTCTAATGCAGGGAATTGTTTTGGTTTTTTGTTTTTCATAGTTACGGTTTATTTATCTCAGCAGAATATGGCCTATAGAAAAGCAGATTACATAGCCATTTAAATTTGCTTGAAAAACTGTATCTAACAAAATTGTGATTTTCCATTTGATAAATAAAGATATCTCTAGTTTTTTAGCAGTATAAAAATTCAGAAGTAAAGGGCATTCTTTTGAGATATGATTGATATACAATCTTTGATAACCATAACTCTTATTAGTCAACTCAAAAAATGGATTTTTTTATATACACAAACTTAGCTTTATTGTTTTATTGGTAAGTAGTTAAACCATAAATCAGAGATTTGTCATTTTTTGCAGCATGGAGAACTGTCATATTTTTGTGTAAAATAAATCTGATTTATGCTGATTCTAGAAAAGATTAAACTTAAGTGAATGTCTTATAAAGTATAAATGACAGAAGATAAAAAATAAGCCCTCAACTCAAGAGTTATCAAAAAAAAAGAAAAGAAAATAGAAGGAAACAATTAGTGAAGATAAAAGTAGAAAAGAATAAAATAAGAAAAAAAAATTATGGCCAGGTGTGGTGGCTCATGCCTGCAATCCCTGCACTTTGGGAGGCCGAGGCAGGCAGATTGCCTGAGGTTTCAGGATTGAGATTGCAGGAGTTCACGACCAGCCTGGCCAACATAGTGAGATCCCATCTATACTAAAAATACAAAACATTAGCCAGGCATGGTGGCGCACGCATGTAGTCCTAGCTATTCAGGAGGTTGAGGCGGGAGAATCGCTTGAACCCGGGATGTGGAGGCTGCAGTGAGCCGAGATTGTGCCACTGCACTCCAGCCTGGGTAACAGAGCAAGACTCGATCTTAAATAAATAAATTTTAAAAAGAAAAATGATGACTAAGTAAAGGGTAAAATTTTATCAATAAATTGAAAAGTTGATTCTTTCGAAGAACAACAAAAAAGTCAGAATATGGGGAAGCTGGATAAAGAGAAAAAAAGCCATACATATAAAACATTATTAGAAATAAATGAGTTATGACTAAAGATATAGAAGAAAATTTTAAGAGACAAAATTTTTTATAACATTATGCCAGTAAATTTGAAAATTTAGATAAAATGGATAATTTTCCAAGAAAATGTGAAGGGAATTGACTCACAAGGAGTTAGAATACCTAAATAGACTGAGAACCTAAAAGTAAATATAAACAATAGTCAAAATGTATCTATTAAACGAAGACTAGGCCCAGACCATTTCATGGAAAAGGATTACTCAACTTTTAAGAAACAATCATGCCAGTGTTAACTAAACTGCCCAGATGAAGGAACAGACAGAAAACTTCCCATCAATTTAATGGAATCTGATACTAAAACCGGGTATCAAAACTACAAAACAGACAAAACAAAAAACATAGCATAAACTTTCTTAGGAATATAGCTAAAGGAAATCCTAAAATTTATTATAACAAATCAAATTCAACAGTGTATTAAAAGAGTAGTTTCTGAATTAGTAGCGTATATCCCAAAAATACAAGAATGACTCAATATTAGAAAATCTTAAATTAATTCATTATATTAACTAAAGATGAAGAAAACCTCATGATCAACTTGTTAAATGCTTAAAAATCATTTTATAAAAGTTAATGCCCTTTCTTTAGAATGAAACAAAATGAAAGAACTGCCTGAAAACTTCTTGAATTTGATAAAGAATTTTACCTAGAAACTTGTATCAACATTTTACTTCATAGTGAAACGCTTGAAGCATTTTCATTTGAATCAGGCACAAGACCAAGCTGCCACTGTGACCATCACAATTGAAAATTATAATAAGGGTCCTAATCAGTGCAACAAAATAATGAAAGAGTACATATTATAACAGATATTGAAATAGTAAAAGCAAAACTATCATTACGTGCAGTTGATATCATTAACATCCACCTGAACACTCCAGAAGAATCATCTAAAATACAGAATGCATAAAAGATTAGCATACAAATATCAGTACATTTCCTATACACAAGTAATAATCAGAAAAGATGATAGGAGTAAATAGAATAAAACTAAAACAACCAATATGCATGTCAATAAAGATCTTTGCCATTGAAATAGAATCTGGCATCATTCCTAGAGAAAAAATAAAAGCGTTATACTAGAAGTTAAATATCTTTTAAAGATACAGATTGTAAAAACGTTTTTTGCATCTTTGCTTATCTGCAACCAAATGAAGAAGGAAGAAGATGTCTTAGTCAAAAACTTACATGTAACACATTTTTCATCTTTTTTCTTCTGTTGATATTACTGTTTATACCCACAAACACACCAGTCAAGAAATACTAAATAGTAGAAAAATCAATGACTCTTAGCAAAAATGTCTACATAATGTATAACAAGATAATATAGCATATATATGTCACATATATTCACATAAGTATTTTATATCATACTGTAATGATGTATTATTTTCTTCCAGGGCAAACGAGCCCCGTTCACAAATTTTGACCCCTCTACTCTCCTTCCTTCATCCCTGGATTTCTGGACCTACTCTGGCTCTCTGACTCATCCTCCTCTTTATGAGAGTGTAACCTGGATCATCTGTAAGGAGAGCATCAGTGTCAGCTCAGAGCAGGTAGAGTTGTGAATGAATGGGTACTGGGAATATGTAGCAGGAATATTACTTTAATTGGTAGTATCAGTGAGAGAGATTATTATTTCAATCAGCTTTGTGAGAAGTTCATTTTTCCTCCCAACTTAAAAATATTAATGTGGGGACATTGGTTTATTAAACTATCCAAAACTGCATTATAATACAATATTTTTTACCTTTATGCGGAAAAAAAAATGACTCCCACTACTCTTTCCTCCTTAATAAGGAAATGTCCGACCTGTTAAATATCTTCTTAAGCATTTCAGAAATAAAAGAAAAACTGTGTGGATATTTCAATAAGATTTTGGGGAACTGTCGCTCTCAGCTGGCATACCTTGAGAGTTGGCAAAATATTTTTGTTCCTTTTGTGGAGCTTAAACTTTTAAATATTCAGCAAAATATCTCATTAACTGTTATGTATAATTGTGATTATAGTAAGTATCATTGGTTGCTCAACCACTTTTATTATGTGCCTTACATATGTTTCATTAGCCAATTCTCATAACAAACCTACAGGACAAGCATTGTAGCCTGCTGCTAACTGACATTTGTTGAGCACATACTGTATGTCAAGCATCATTCTAAGGGCTTTGCATGTATTAACCCATTTAATCTTCACAACAACACAGTGAAGTAAGTACCAAATGGAAACTAAGGTACCAAGCTAATACATCACTCGCCCAACATACCCCAGCTGAAATTAAAAAGTTGATACTTTAACCCAGTCATCAATAATTAAAGCAAAATGCCTGGCTCAAAGGAATGAATGTAAAGGATTTAGGGCTTTCTCTCTTCCTATTAGTGATATCACTGCAATTTCTAACTCAGTTTTCTAAATATCAGTGCATTAGTAATACTGTAAATAAGATGCTTTATGTAACTTTTAAAACTTTTTATTTTTAAAATATTTTATCCTTCCAGCTGGCACAATTCCGCAGTCTTCTATCAAATGTTGAAGGTGATAACCCTGTCCCCATTCAGCACAACAACCGCCCAACCCAGCCTCTGAAGGGCAGAACAGTGAGAGCTTCATTTTGATGAGTCGGAGAAGAAACTTGTCCTTCCTCAAGGACACAGCCCTGCTTCTGACATAATCCAATAAAATAGTAATTTTTAAGAAATAAATGTATTTCAATATTAGCAAGATAGCATGCCTTCAAATCAACCCGTAAAACTAAGAAACTTAAATTTTAGTTCTTACTGCTTAATTCAAGTAATAATTAGTAAGCTAGCAAATAGTAATCTGTAAGCATAAGCTTATGCCTAAATTCAAGTTTAGTTTGAGGAATTCTTTAAAATTACAACTGAGTGATTTGTATGTCTATTCTTTTCAGTTTATTTGAACTAATAATGTTATCTCTTTCTTTCTATTGTGCATTCATTTTCTAAAACCATTAAGTTTCTACTCCATTTACATTCAAAAATCTTACTTTACTTGCAAGAGTATTTTGCCTCAAATGTAACAACCTAAGAGCAGCTGAAGATAAAATATTGAGAAATTCATTTGCTTACTCCTGAAGACAAAAATACAGCTGAGATGACAACTGGATTTAATATAGTTATGCTGGCCCAACATTGCTACCATTTGTGTTGTCTGTGATCAAAAAGATTATCTTTTATACAGGAGGATGATGCTTCTGGATATTGCTTTCACTTCTTCTCCCCACGTTAGCAAGGACAATGCTTCTCTGCCATTATTACAACTAGTTAGTTTGCATGGAGAATCTTTACTTTAAAATTGGAAGAAAAGTCACAAGTGAGTGGTTTATAAAAATGCTGAAGAAGTCGGCCGGGCACAGTAGCTCACGCCTGTAATCCCAGCACTTTGGGAGGCCGAGGTGGGCGGATCACAAGGTCAGCACATTGAGACCATCCTGGCTAACACGGTGAAACCCTGTCTCTACTAAACAAAATACAAAAAATTAGCCGAGCGTGTTGGCGGGCCCCAGTAGTCCCAGCTACTCGGGAGGCTGAGGCAGGAGAATGGCCTGAACCCAGGAGGCGGAGCTTGCAGTGAGCCGAGATCACACCACTACACTCCAGCCTGGGCAACAGAGCGAGACTCCGCCTCAAAAAAAAAAAAAAAAAAAAAAAAAAAGAAGCTAAAGAAGTCATTTGTGCTTAGAATCATATAGAAACATCATGCAATCTTTTAATCAGATGTGCACTTCACCATATGCTGTTTTTATCTTTAATTGACACACAATAATTGTACATATTTATGCAGTACAATGTGGTGTTTTTTGTTTGTTTTTTGAGACAAGGTCTCACTCTGCCAGCCAGGGTGGAGTGTGATGGTGTGATCATAGCTCACTGCAGCCTCAAACCCCTGGGCTCAAGAATCCACCCACCTCAGCCTCTTGAGTAGCTGGGACTACAGATGCATATCACCATGCCAGCTTAATTTTTTAATTTTTGTTGTAGAGACATGGTGTCTCTATGTTGCCCAGGCAAGCAGTGTGATATTTTGATTCATGTATACAATGTGTAATGATCAAATCAGGATAATTAGCATATCCATTACCTTAAACATTTATCATTTCTTTGTGTTTAGAATATTCAAAATCCTTTCCTCTAGCTATTTTAAAATATACAATAAATTATTGTTCATCATGGTCATCCTATTATGCTGTAAAACACTAGAACTTATTCCTCCTATATTGCCGAAGCCATATCTACATCCAGAATTCTACAAATCCTGTGTCCAGTGTTTAATCTTGTTATTTACTTTAGTTATCTCATTTGAAGTAGTAGAGACCAAGTCCAATTGTTCATTTCTGTAAGTTTTAGTAAAATTACTTAAAAAACCGTAAGCAGATTCTTCATTGCTCTAAGTAAGCCTTTCTGCAAAGGCTGTGTTTGTTTTACACCTAAAAACCATACTAAGAGACTTCTTTTGAAATATTTGACTTGGGGCCTAGAATTTAGGTGAATCCTCTTTATTAAAATGTAATTTGTTTTTATTTTATTTTTAATAAAATTGATTTGTTTTTCTACACAAAGTTGGGAAATTTAGAATTTATTAATTGAAAAAAAAATACAAATATAATGGACTCAAGTAACACATTAGCTCTGCCCCCATATGAAATCTCTAAATATAAAATACTTCCTTTGCAAAGGAATCCAACTGTGTATGATACTCTATATATGCCAAATATTGAGAAAGCCTGCAACACTTATACCTGGTCTAGGATGTTATTACTTTACATGAGTTGTATTGATAGGATTTTAATTATAAACTTATCAAAGGCTCTCAAAAGGTGAGTGCTAAAGAGGGATATGAGCTTAAGTTGAGAAATACATTTGCAAAAGATGTTCATTTGAAAACATTTTCTGAAAAGAAATTAAACAGTTTAAAAATGTTTCATAGGAAGGATCTGAAAAACACTTGACTTGATGGTCCATATATTTTTTAAGAAGGTTAAAATGGATTCCAGCATTTAGATATAAGTCTGTAAGTCTTATTATGGAAAGGGCAAAAATGTGACAAAAAATACATTATGACCATCAAACATTATCCCTAAGGCAAATGCCAACTGGGGAGCATGTTTCCCCTTACTGCCTCTGCCAGAATTTCATATATTTGGCAGAACTCATGAGATGCATTATGAATTTCTCTGAAGTAGCCGATAAAAACAGCTGTTGAGAGAAGGTATGTGGACTAGGCATTGGATCATCTGAGAGTGTAACTCGTATGTGTCACTGACTCACCCTCCTCTTGTACGTCCTCATCCTTTGTCAACTTACGTCAAGAATTTAAACATCCTGCAAGGACTCTCTGGTTTTTCCATGATGTTTGGCAGCTGACCTTCTTTATGCCGCATCTATTGGCACCTAGAATGATAAGCCAGCTGGTGAAGCCCAGCGTGGGCTCAAGGATAAAGAGTGCTTCTACTCCATTCTGTTTTCTGTCTTTTCACTTGTCCTTCAGAAATACCCCACTGTACACTTATCACTATGGCACCCTTCTGCTGAATTGTGAGTCCAAAATATTTTCTACGTTGTTCATATTTTCTACATTGTTCATTTATGTAAGGTTTAGCAAATGACTCAAAATACATTAAATTCATCATAATAGGAATTAGGGCAAAGGAAATAAAGAAAAAGAAATATCTTCATTAAATTTAATTTCCTTACGTGACTCAAAAGAGCAGATATCTATTTATTATAACTCTAGGAACTCCCCATCCAGGGTCTTTCTCTGTTTTGTGGTGGCAGATTCCTACCAATATATGATTAAAGCTATGAAACTTCTCTTCCTTACCAAAAAAGAGTTACATAATCAAATATAGCCAAAATTTTGCAATGAATCTTAGAATGTTTAGAAACTCAACATTTTGCTTCCTTTCCCATCACAAAGTCATTCCTGAACCTCAGGAAAAGATCCCTGCTCTAAACTATTTTAAAACTTAAAAATGGACTCCAAGGCTCTCTTGATCTTGCATCCTAGTATAATATTTATTTTTGCTTTTCTACCTCATTCTTTATAACACGTACCTACAAATGAAATGACAGTATATTTCTGGTATCATTCATGAATTATCTTTTATTTGTTTCTCTTCTAAAAGTATTACTTTGGGTTGATGTAAGGTTTCATTGTGGAAGAGATATAAAAAGATTTTTTTAAAAAAGAAAACCCAAACCTTAGTGAATTGTTTATTACTGGTAATAAAAGATTACAAATGAGAATAAAAGGGCATAGAAGAGAAACTTTGACTGAGGAAGACATCATCGGATAAATAAAGGGCCAAAATCATTTTAAAAGCCATCAATATTCTCTGCATCCAAGACCATGAAAGCATAAGGAAATACTTATTTTATAAGCATTATCTTCTTGATTATCTATAAACCCCAAATGTTTATTTACCAACTGATCTCCATGAGACACTGCACGGATTTTCTTATTACTCTTAATATAGTTACCAATTTTTAATCTCAGTAGATACACAAAGAGATAGGCAGACAGACAGACATAGCTACTGTATAAATGAGTATATCTACTTTGGCAAAATGGAACTATGGATATAGGTATTTAACCAATTAACAAAAGGCAGCTGATTTTGTGTTCCTAGACTTAAAGCTAAGTAAAAAAATAAAAAGAGTAAAAAATATTTTAATAGAAATACAACATATTTGAAAGAAATGTGGAGAAGTAGCCATAGGATTCTTGTATAAAATCTTGCTTTCAATAAAGAAGTAAGTCATAAGGAGTAACTTAGAGTCTTAAAAATATGTGCACACTCTCACCAGGTACCAAAACAGTGAACTGGTGAACAAACGGCTTGTGTTTGAAGACTTTAGAATGCTCCGATCAGAAGTGCATTTACTAGATGTTGCAGGAAGTCAGGAACCCGGAATGGAGGGACCGGCTGGAGCTGCAGCAGAGGAACATAAGTTGTGAAGATTTCATTTTAATATGGACATTTATCAGTTCCCAAATAATACTTTTATAATTTCTTATGCCTGTCTTACGTTAATCTCTTAATCCTGTTCTCTTCATAAGCTGAGGATGTACATCACCTCAGGGCCACTGTGATAATTGTGTTAACTGTACAAATTGATTGTAAAACATGTGTGTTTGAACAATATGAAGTCAGTGCACCTTGAAAAAGAACAGAATAACAGTGATTTTTAGGGAACAAGGAAAGACAACCATAAGGTCTTACTGCCTGTGGGGATGGGCAAAAAGAGCCATATTTTTCTTCTTGCAGAGAGCCTATAAACAGACGTGCAAGTAGGGAAGATATCACTAAATTCTTTTCCTAGCAAGGAATATTAATATTAATACCCTGGAAAGGAATGCATTCGTAGGGGGAGGTCTATAAATGGCCGCTCTGGGAATGTCTGTCTTGTGCAGTTAAGATAAGGACTGAGATACACCCTGGTCTCCCACAGAGCCCTCAGACTTACTAGGGTGGGGAAAAACTCTGCCCTGGTAAATTTATGGTCAGACTGATTCTCTGCTCTTGAACCTTATTTTCTGTTGTTTAAGATGTTTATCAAGACAATACATGCACCACTGAACATAGACCCTTATCAGTAGTTCTGCTTTTGCCCTTTACCTTGTCATCTTTGTTGGACCCTTATCAGTAGTTCTGCTTTTGCCCTTTGCCTTGTGATCTTTGTTGGACCCTTATCAGTAGTTCTGCTTTTGCCCTTTGTCTTGTTCCCTCAGAAGCATGTGATCTTTGTTAGACCCTTATTAGTAGTTCTGCTTTTTGCCCTTTGAAGCATGTGATCTTTGTACCTACTGCCTGTTCTTATATCCCCTCCCCTTTTGAAATCCTTAATAAAAAACTTGAACTTGAGGCTCAGGTGGGCATCACGGTCCTACTAACATGTGATGTCACCCTCAGTGGCCCAGCTGTAAAATTCCTCTCTTTATACTGTCTCTCTTTATTTCTTAGCCAGCTGACACTTATGGAAAATAGAAAGAACCTACGTTGACATATTGGGTGTAGGTTCCCCCGATAACTAGACTTTTCTCACAATGGCATCTTGGATGCTAATCCCCTAACTATGAGAAGATAGATATAGCAGTTATGTTAGAGAAGAATAAACTTTAAATGGCTTTATTTTTTCTCTCAAAAACTAGAGTATATCTTTTCCAAGTCACTAATAAATATTTTAATACCCCTTACAGGTAGAAGCATGTTATGCTATTTAGGTATGTTACCTTCTATTATGTTATTAGACGACCTAAATTGCCAGCAGAAGCAAACATGCATAACAGAATCATATGGTGCTAGAATAACATTTAGCTACTTAAAAAGAAATAGAGCCTGATCTCACTCATATATTAAAATATATCCAAGATAGGTTAAATTTTTCAACGAAATCATTAATATGCTAGAAAATGCATAAATATTTAAATAATATCTGGTAGGAGAATTTTATTCAAAAACACCAAAGGCAAAACCCAGGAAATGGCAGAATAATTGATTGAACTGTGAAAAATTAAATATGTTGGTAAAAGCAGCAACAATAAAAAAAATTTAATGAAAAGGAAAATGACAACTGGGAATAATGTTTCAATATAACTGGCATCCACAGAACAATGTCCTTGCTATGTAAAAAGCTTTCACAAGTTTTAACATAAAAATTGAATTTCCAAGACAAAATGTCAAGAAGATATAAAGAGGCAATTTAGTAAAGAAGAAATACAAATAATAAATAAATATGTTTTTAAAAGACCCAACTTAATAATCAAAGAATTACAGATTAAAATAATGTTCTATCATTCTTTACATTCTTTAAATTAGTAAAGATTTTTAAACAATACACAGTGCTGTCAATCATGCAAAGAAGTAAGAACTGTCGTAAGTTGCTGAGAAGAGCATAAATTGGTACCATCTGTTCACTATTAATACAAAGGGTGTGTTCCAGAAGAAGTCTTATTATAAAAAATCATGTAGGCCAGGCGCGGTGGCTCAAGCCTGTAATCCCAGCACTTTGGGAGGCCGAGAGGGGCGGATCACGAGGTCAGGAGATCAAGACCATCCTGGCTAACATGGTGAAACCCCGTCTCTACTAAAAAAATACAAAAAAACTAGTCGGGCGAGGTGGTGGGTGCCTGTAGTCCCAGCTACTCGGGAGGCTGAGGCAGGAGAATGGTGTAAAACCCGGGAGGCAGAGCTTGCAGTGAGCTGAGATCTGGCCACTGCACTCCAACCTGGGTGACAGAGCGAGACTCTGTCTCAAAAAACAAAAAAAGAGAAAAAAAATCATGTAACAAAAAAACATAGATTCAATATAAGAAAAAAAGAGTTAAGTGGCAAAATTTTAAACTTGCTATAATAAGGTTCGCTTATCCATAACTTTGGCTTCAAAGGCTATGTGAACCTTTATTAGGTTTATGATCTTAAATTTACATTTTTATCCAATACTGTTTCAAATGCCCATGTCCAATGCTTATTTGATATCTCCATTTAGATGTCACAAGAACATCTCAAACTACTCAAAACACGGTTCATGATGCCCTCTCAAAGCTGGTTCCCACCAGCCCCACTGTGCACAGAGATGATGAGGCAGGAGGAGCTTCCTGTAGCTCAGGGGCTGCTTGGCACAGTGGAAATCCATAAAACATGGCTCTAATCAATGTCACCACTGAGCTTGATGTGATCCCTTCCTTCTAATTTTTCAAACATAATATTTTTCTTATCATTATCCTCTTCTTTTTTTCTGTTATCAAGAGCAGTGTTCTTGGACTAAACTTCCTATGTCACAAGCTACCTCCTACATTTTTTCTTTTACAGGGACGATAATACCTACCACATGAAGAAACAGATGTATTTCTAGTTCCAGTTCCATATTCCCAGGAAAAGCACCCCAGCTGGCTTGGATGGGACCCAGCTATGGTCCTATCAACTGTGGTTGGACATGGGGTGGAGACCCCATTGAATTCACTGACATTTAGGAAGATATGCTATAGGCTGCAGGAGCAGATGCAGTTTAGGGGCCATTGTGAACCAAATGGAAACTTTAAAAAGGGTTACCACTTCTTTGAAGATGAGAGAGGAAAAAGATCGGGCTAGGAGTAAAGTTAGGTGAATCTAGGTAAAGTTTAGAACTAGGCTCATTTGAGAAAGACACTCCCAATTCTGAAATCTGAATTTTCCCTGAAATTTTTAATGGTAGAATCCTAGCATGTCAACTGAATATCAAAAACAGCCATTTCCTTCCATCCACCATATGAACTGAATAGCAGGTCAGGAAGTTATTTTTACTTTGTAAATACTAGAGCTAATCATTAAGCCGTTTCCAGGAAAATAAATCCCTATACAAATCAGAAAATTAACTGAGTTAATCAGAAAATCAGCTCAAAAAGAAATCTAAGCTTTCAGGTGGAACACAGATTAAACAGCAGCATTTGTTACTTCCACAGAAATGAAAAGTCTCAGAAAGCTCTGCAGCTTAAATAACATGTAAAAGAAAATAAATGGAAGTTCTTGGAAACATTTATTGCTTCCTTAGATAGCTAAGATTCAATGATAGATAAAGAGAGAAGTTATACCTAGAGAAATAGTTTAGAGCCGAGAGATCTCTCAGGCATTTATTTTCTTTCTAAAATTGGGAAAATAGGGTTTTGTGGGGTTTTTTTTGTATTTTTGTGCATTGGCAATGTTCAAGAAGGGTATATAAACTTTAAATTCCTTATTTCAGCAGAAATACAGTTTTCTGTTGCACTGAAGAAGTTAACAAAGACTCAATTCCAGAGACCACAGCCCAAGCCAAACATTAAGTGTTTGGAAAATGGCACCAATTTTATTAAAAACTTGGGAAATCCATAGTTCTGCCAAAATGATAGCTCAAGTTTTGCTTTACTTTCTGATGATTTTTCTTGACATATTTTTCCCCTTGATTTTATTGAACCAAGCAAACAGAAACAGAAGTTCATCCATCTCCCCCTTCACTCTTGTCCCTATTTCAAGTCATTATTTCACCCTGAATTACTTACAGTGACTCTCAAACCTTTCGCCTACCTGAGCCCTGAGGTTTTGATTAAAATTTTACCTCGTCAGGGTCGTCTCCCCTAACCAGAGTTGTCAGGCTCATCATTACATTTTCTCACAGCACCCCATGCTTCTCCTGAACAGTACTTAGTACAGTTATAATTTGTGTAATTACTCATTTAGTGTTGGTTAATCCTGGTAGGCTGTAAACTCTATGAGATCAGTGATAGTGCCTGTTGTCTTCCTTTCTATATTTCCAGCAATTCACACAGTGTCTGATACATTGTAGTTGTTCAATAGACTTTCTTTTAATTTTTATTTTTAATTTTTGAGACAAAGCCTTGCCCTGTCACCAGGCTAGACTGTAGTGGTGCAATCTCAGCTTACGACAACCTCCATCTCTCAGGTTCAAGCAATTCTCCTGCCTTAGCCTCCAGAGTAGCTGAGATTACAGGTGCCCACCACCATGCCCAACTAATTTTTGAATTTTTAGTAGAGACAGGGTTTCTCCATGTTGGCCAGGCTAGTCTCGAACTCCTGACCTCAGGTGATCCAACTGCCTCAGCCTCCCAAAATGCTGGGATTACAGGCATGATCCACTGCAAGGCTGACCTCAATAGACTTTTCATAAATTAGTGAACAGAATTTCCTGGCCAGTAATCTATAATCCACAAGTGACTCCCAAACCTGGGAAATAAAAATTACCTAAGGAGTTTTGGGGGTTTTGTTAAGTACAGTTTCCCAAGTCACCTTAATGTTCTCACTCTAGAGATCTGGGCTGATTCAGTATCTTTCTCAAAGATCCTCAAGTGATTATAATAGCCTGCTATGGTTGGGAGCCCTCCCCCTACCCCTATCTTTCTCTCTGTCTCCTTACACACACACATACACACACACTCTCTCATGCACTCACGCACACATGGTTATGGCTCTCCACTGTCTTCCCAAGTTAAGTACAGGTTCCCTAAAGTTCACAATATGTCTTCCATCTACCTTGTCCTTGTAAGACTTACCTCCCACTTGTTTGCTATTTGTACATTAAGCCTCACAAACCCATTTGACATTCTCTAGACATATCTTGCGTCTCTGTCTCTACTCATATTCTTCTCTTCTCCAATGGTTTCCTACTTCTTCAGTCAAAATCCTGGCCATACTTTCATGTTGATTTCAAATGCCACCCCTCTAGAAAGTTCCCACAGCTGGATACAAGCCTTACCCAGCATAGCACTCCCCCCAGGACATTAGATGAGCATCTCCCCAAGCTCTTCCCCTTTGTCGTGTTTCATAGTACGCATGCACTTGATTTCTCTCTTCTTTTTTTCTTGTTTTGGAGACCAGCAGGATTGAATTTGCTTCAAGCAGTGTAGTTGATCTAGCTTGATAAGGTGTATGATAAACATATAAAAAGACTCTATCTTCTTTTAGAGAAGATAGGGCCTCAAACTGCAGCCTCAAACCTGGGTTCAAGAGATCCTCCTGCTGCTACTTCCTAAATAGCTACATCTCTTCTTTTAGACAACAGAATGCAAAAAAAGCAGGTGAGAGGAAAAAAATAAGGAAGGCAGTGATTCATCTTATCACTCATGTTTGTGTCTCTTGAAGAACTTGAGAAGTTAAAGCATACAGTGGGCACTCAATGTATTTGACTTGAACAGAGATGCAGCTGTTCTCACCATAAAAAAGAATAATACGGGTTGGGTGTGGTGGCTCATGCCTGTAATCTCAGCACTTTGGGAGGCCAAGGCAGGCGGATCACAAGGTAAGGAGTTCAAGACCAGCCTGGCCAACATGGTGAAATGCTGTCTCTACTACAAAAAATAAGCCGGGCATGATGGTGGGTGTCTGTAATCCCAGCTACTCAGGAGCCTTAGGCAGGAGAATCGCTTGAACCCAGAAGGCGGAGGTTGCAGTGAGCCGAGATCGCACCACTGCACTCCAGCGCAGGTGACAGAGTGACAATCTGTCTCAAAAAATAATAATAATAATAATAATAATAATATGTTGTATGAAAAATCAAGCACAAAAAGCCAGTATGACAACTGATTTCTATGCAGCAAAAAAATTAAAGAGTAAATATACATTTGAAAAGTGATACTCTAATTCTGTCTTTACTATTCAAACATTTACTAGGTATTTCACTATGTGGAAAATATTACATTAGTATAAAGAAGGTAAATGAATAAGACACTGATCCTATTAATGAGAATCGTACACATTCTAATTTTATTATACGTCTTTAGTTTTTCAACCATTTACTATGCATTTACCACCTGGAAAGCACTACCCTCATGCTGCAAGGCATACAGCAATGAATAAGAATAGACCCGGTCAAAAGGACCTTACAATCCTACTGAGGAGACTTAAATGTAAGATCAATTGGAATTAAATGCATACTATAATATGTACACAACCACATGCTAGGAAGCCAAAGGAATAATGATTTAACTTTGACTTCCTATTGCTAGTTATCCAGCAAGGTTTTTCTACTGGTGTATGAGCTACAAATTTGCCTCTCTTCCAGGATACAATCAATCTGCTCAACAAATTGGAATGCTATAGAAGGGTTTGAAACCTGTTGTTGGCCGTTTCTCCTGGGATGAGGAATATGCAAGATGAATAGGCCTAAGTTGAGAAGAATAGATATCATTAAAGAAAAGCCATCTTGTTGTACAAACTAAAATAGGTAAAAGATAATGCAACTGACAAAAAGTAGTAAGTCCATGCTAAAACTTCAGATACAAGATAATGGTGTGCCCTGGAAAAAAAGCCAGGACCAGCTGGATAATCCAGGATGTAGACACACAATCAAGAGCCCCAGTCTCAAAGTTGAGATTGAGAAACCAGACTTCAATTTCTGTATTAAAAAAAAAAATGAGTGAAAGTGTGTTATTGTCCATATTTTAGACAACCTTGGTTAACAATGCCTGGACTCAGATACACAGAATTGGACAGAAGCAGTTATTAAAACCAGATCACATGGTCAATAGCAGTAGCAGGGTTGGTTAGGTGTGGAGTTCCTAGTTGTTAGGGCGGGCTTCTCATATCCCTTCCTTTGTTTAAGCTCAGGTTATATTTTGGATTGAGTTTGCATCAAGCAGTGTAATTGACCCAGCAATGAAAAGGCGTAAATAAGGAGGGCTTTTAAAAAGAGATATAAGAACGACATAGTCCCCTTTGCTTGCTATTATCAAATTTCCAAGCCAAGTTCAAGCTACATTATTATAAATCTGCTCCCGACCTGTTTTGAAAGGTTACTTGAAATCAAACAGAGCAAACCAAAACTAAAGTTGCGTTAGGTTAAACCTGATTTAAAAATAAATGATTTAACACTTTAAAGAACAAAGGAAACATTCTGTGAACTTACAGTCTATTTGGAAAATGTGAAAAGGATTTCAAATGTTTCCCACTGGGCAATGTAGACAGAGTCTTACGAAAGGTAACTGAATGGCAGGTTTTTTCCTGTGTACAGAAAACTTGTTGATGCGCATTGTACATTATATCACAGTTATCTATGACCTGATGGACCCATGAGATGAACTTGGACCCAAGGACCTCATAAGAGGAATGAACACAGCTGTGTAACAGTAACAGACCAGCTTCACTGAGAACTTAGTGGCACCACTCTGTTGGAGTGAATCTTTTCTTGGTAAGAATGTACCCACTTTGCAATTCGAAGTATTGAAACAATGTATGCAAATCAACCACAGTTAAACAAGGGTATGTGATAGTGTAGTTAAAATGCTGGAGGCACTGGAAACGGGAGCAAACTTTACCCAAACAACATTTATTAAACAACTAAAATGTGCCACCCCCACGCAGACACCCAGCCTCTCAACTTATCCCGGATCCCTCTTAACTTCCCTCATCATTTCCAAGTCCACTAACCCATCATTATTAAAGTCATCCTTGCTTCTTGCAGGGATAATCACCACCCTAATTGGTGCCTCTGCCTCTATGGTTGCCCTTCTCTTAATTATACTCCCCCATCCAGGGTTCAATATAATCAACTATTTCCCTGTATAAAACCCTTTACGTTCCTCTTTTGGTTTAGGATAAACTCCGAGTTCCTTAAAATGGCTCTTGAGACCTCTGGAATGTGTCCTAACTTACCTCTCCTGCTTCACCTCCCACTACTCCCCTCAAGCAACCTGTGCTCCAGCCACACAGACGTGTCTTCAGTTCCCTTAACAGGTTACACCTCTACATTCCTCAGTGCCTTTGCACAGTCAGTAGCATGTCTCATGGTGCTATATCTTCTTCAAGATGCAAGCAAATATCTGTGCCATTCTAAAAAATTCTTTGGTCCCATAAGAAAGAGTTACACAGACCCTTAGACCTAAACAAGAAGGAGACCTGGGCTAAACCCTGCACTTTAGAGGACCTCACACATCATAAACAAACAAAACTAAATGTCTTGAGGAACATATACACATAACTGTCTTTTTGTATCTGATGCTCAGACTGGCACAGCAGAACCCATAGCCCTAAATATCTGTTATCATGACTGAAATGATTGAGGGCCCAAGGAAATACCTCTCCAAGTCTTTAGTCCTATGTCCTTGAAACAAAAGGCCACTGTGTCTGAACGAGGCAAGGTTTTGTGGGTTGTGCCACTGCCAGTGCTGGAGATGGAGACTGCTGCAGAGCATGGGGAGGATTTGAGCAGTAATAGCACTTAGGCAAGAGAGGCCACAGTAGTCATTCTCTTCAAACAACATATGTGCAGTAGATTCTTACAATATAAACTGTTATTCCCAGTTCTCAGAAGAGAGAGCCAAGTACACATTTTCTTGTCTGTGTGCTCAAATTTATGGTTCTAGAGATACTCACAAATGAATGAGTATTCATAGTAGTTGCATATGGCAGCTGAGGAACATTTTGAAATTTTAAGCAATTCATATTACTCTTAAATGTACATGTAAGTTGGTCTAGGTGTAACATGTGTGACACATCAATCCAATTGGCAACTAGATGGACACTGATTGCTAGAATTGGGAATTGTTTTCTTTTTATAAAAATACAATGTAATTAAATTTTCAAAAAATTGAATTGTAAATTTCAGCTTTAACTAATTTTTCAAAAATGTCTTGTTTAATACTTTGATTTTATATCATACATTTTATTTTTAATAGATGATATAAAAATACATTTTAAAAAATATGAAAATGACAGATTTTTAATTTTGTGTATTGTTTTACTTTATTTATTTATTTATTTATTTATTTATTTATTTATTTATTTACTGAGACAAAGTCTCTCTGTTGCCCAGGCTGGAGTCCACTGGCATGATCTTGGCTCATTGCAACCACTGTCTCCCACGTTCAAGCAGTTCTTGTGCCCCAGCCTTCTAAGTAGCTGGGATAACAGGCATGCGCCACTACGCCCAGCTAATTTTTGTATTTTTAGTAGAAACAGGGTTTCACCATGCTGGCCAGGCTGGTCTTGAACTCCTGACCTCAAGTGATCCACCCTCCTTGGCCTTCCAAAGTGCTGGAATTATAGGCGTGAGCCACCATGTCTGGCACGAGTTGATTTTAAAATGTTAACATTATATGCATTGTGAACACAAGTATATTTTTAGATATCTACATTATTACTGTCAATAGTATACAAATTATGTAAAAATCTTGATCATAAAATTATAATTCACTATTTTGCTAAAATTAAGGCCAGAAAAATATATTTGTGGAATAAATACATTTTATTTATGAATTATTTTATTTTATTACTCATCTAAACATTACCAAATATTCAATTGAATACACAGATTTACCCATGAATATTTAAATCAGTTGTATTTGATATTGTACTGATTTTTGGTCACAAAAAATCATAACTTTACATGTACTTTTAATTTTATCATTATAAAAGTAGCTGTATAAAAGTTGATTTATAATGTTCAAATTATTAGGCATATGCCATATGTGTATCCATGTGTACCTCTCCCACAGCCCCTCAAATGTGGAGGTTAGAACTTCCATTAAACTTTCTCTCCACTGTGCTTACATAGCCCACTGCACATGTCTTCTACATTGTATTATAGTTATTTGTTCACAAATTTTTTTTTACCACTAAACTATGATCTTGTCAAGGTTGGAGACGTCTTTATCTTTATAATCCAAGTGTCTAGGACATTTCCTGACATGTGGTAGGAGTTAAACACCTTGGTTGAATTAATATATAAATATAAATAAAACAAGGCAGCATTGCTTAAGAGTATGAATTATGGGCTGGGCGCAGTGGCTCATGCCTGTAGTCCCAGCACGTTGGGAGGCCGAGACAGGCAGATTACCTGAGGTCGGGAGTTCAAGACCAGCGTGACCAAAATGGAGAAACCCCGCCTCTACTAAAAATACAAAATTAGCTGGGCGTGGTGATGCCTGCCTGTAATCCTAGCTACTCGGGAGGCTGAGGCAGGAGAATAACTTGAACCCAAGAGGCAGAGGTTGCAGTGAGCTGAGATTGTGCCATTGCACTCCAGCCTGGGAAACAAGAGTAAACCTCCGTCTCAAAACAAAACAAGAAAAAATGAGTATGAATTATTGAGCCTACTGGCCCAGGTTGCTAGCCTGGCTCTGGTATTATCTTTTGACCTCAAATAGTTATCTTAACCTCTCAGCCCCTTGGTTTTCTCATCTATAAAATAGATGTAATAAAATTGCCTACCTTACAAGGTTATGAAGATTGAAGTATTAAATGAAAAAATTAGTTAATTAATATTTACCAAGACTTAGAACTGTGACTGCACATTGGGTAGTACTTGCTAAATAAATACCTAAATGAAATCAAGCAATATTTGTTTAGGTTTAACTAGAAATCATATCTTATTTCATCATCACATCAACCCTGTGAATTATGTACAATTATTATCCTTATTTTACAGATGAGAAAATTGAGGTTCAGAGAGCTCTAGTAGCTGCTTCTGTAGAAGGCCACATAGCTGGACAGTAGCAAAGCCAGGATGGGAATTCCAGTAATTGTGGAGGTGGTGTTTGAACCCTAAACTGCCAAATAAACTTTCTTTCAAGATACACTTTAAAGATATATATGTATACATAAATTATTAAAACAGGCACAGTGGCTCATGCCTGTAATCCAGCACTTTGGGAGGCCAAGGTCCATGGATCACTTGAGGTCAGGAGTTCAAGATCAGCCTGCCAACATGGTGAAACCCCGTCTCTACTAAAATTACAAAAGTTAGCTGGACATGGTGGCACGTGCCTGTAGTCCCAGCCACTCAGGAGGCTGAGGCAAGAGAATTGCTTGAACCTGGGAGGCAGAGGTTGCAGTAAGCAAAGATCAGGCCACTGCACTCCAGCCTGAGCGAAAGAGCGATACTCAGTCTCAAAAATAAATAAATTATTAAAACATAGTACTCTTTCTTAGAGCCAAATTATGTTTAACTTTTCCTAAGTTGTCATAATGTCCTAAAATTTTGAAGAAAAGTGTGTTTGGCATCTAAGCAGCAAAACTGTAGATAAGCAATAAGTGAATAAAGAGTATATATTTGATTTCTTTATATGCCTAAAAGCAATGAGTATAAATATGTATGTCACTAGCCATTAGAAATACAATATGCTCCTAAGTGACCTCCGATATTGCAGCATTTTATAAGCACTCATATTTATTCTATGGTACATAAAGTACAGGAAAATTATAGATATCTGCCTGATTTTTAAAAATGAAATTAAATCACTTCTATCTGGTCATTTTTGGAGCAGAAACAATAATACTTCTTTCTTCCCAGAACAAAATGTTACTAAATGACTTAATAGGACTTGAGGGTATTTCCACTGTATTTTATGTTATCAAGTTTATAAACGTTTCATGAGATGATCTCTACCCTCAAGAACTGTGTAATCTAACAAAACAAAATTAACAAGCACAGTTTCATAAGTCACACCTGTTAACAGGGCCAGAAATGAGAGACATTTAAGTTTACAAACCTCGGGATGTTGTGTAATTCTGTGTTTACCTAGGCAGGTTAAACTCGACAGTATAGTCAGAAAAACATACTAAGAAGTAGATTAAATGGTAATGAAGGAATCAGCATGTAAAGAAAGATGGCAAATCTCTTGCTCTGCTGAAGCAAGAACAGTACTTATAAGTAGATTTGGTCATGATGGCAGTGTCATACTAGAAATGTCATAGATCTCTGCTAAATCCATACAGAGATAATTAACTAACACAAAAAAAAATGAAACAAGGCCAGGTGTGGTGGCTCACGCCTGTAATCCCAGCACTTTGGAAGGCCGAGGCGGGCAGATCACCTGAGGTCAGGAGTTCGAGACCAGCCTGGCCAACATGGTGAAACCCCCGTGTCTACTAAAAATACAAAAATTAGCCCGGCATGCTGGTAGGCGCCAGTAATTCCAGCTACTTAGCAGGCTGAGGCAGCAGAATCACTTGACCTCAGGAGGCAGAGGTTGCAGTGAGCTGAGATCACACCATTACACTCCAGCCTGGGCAACAAGAGCCAAACTTTGTTTCAAAAAAAAAGAAAAGAAAAAAATTAAACAGGCAACGGGCTGCTAGCATTGAAAGAAGAATAGATAATATGGACAGAGAGATTCCAAGATCACAGTTCGTGAAATGTAATATATTCTTCCTGCCTCAAGCTGTTGCCTTTGTATTCTCTGCACATACTTTGTACTCTTTATAGGAATTCATTATATATTTCTTAATAATTCATTTGATGCACAGAAGCACAAATAGAAACATTAACTTTTAGGGTGAGCCATTAAAAAAAAAAAGAAAAAAAGAAAGCAATAGATGTTCCTATGTTACTCTGCTTCCCAGCATGTATCACACTAATAATTACTAATTGATGTTCGAGATTCCCAAGAAGTCAGGGACTTCATCATTTTATTATCATATTCTAACTGCTTTACATATAGTAGCTACTCAATAAACATTTGTTCATTCATACAGACAATTCATTTGTCGATAAGGTAAGCTTGTTTTGTTTTTGTTCTGAGTGATATCTTGTTGTTCTTAGGGAAAGGAAAAAGACGCAGACTTACGGAAACTATACAAACAATGTCAACCAGAATTATAAAATGAGAATGCAAGGCTTATATAGACAATGCACTGGACTTTTTATTATTATTAACTTACAAAATCTTCCATTTCCTAACCTTTATTTATGGAACAAGCCTACTTAAAGTAACATGACCAGCAAAGAAGAGGATAGATAAGAGTTGGACAAGATGGGAGGAGGAAAAACTGGTTAGTGCAAAGGCTGACCAGTTTTAAAGGTTAGTGCATTCTGAACATCCTTTTCCTACATGCAAATTGGTGACACTTTTTGAGGCTATTCTGGAGCAACATTGTTTTTTAAAGACTATTTTGAGGGACCACATATAAAAGACCAGATGCAGAGTTCACATCCAACAAATGTTTGTTGAATCTATTAAATAGAAACATTCTCTGGCCAGGCACAGTGGCTCATGCCTATAATCCCAGCACTTTGGGAGGCCAAGGCAGGTGGATCACTTGAGGTCAGTTCGAGACCAGCCTGGCCAACATGGTGAAACCTTGTCTCTACTAAAAATACAAAAATTATCCAGGTGTGGTGGCGAGCACCTGTAGTACCAGCTACTCGGTAGGCTAAGGCAGGAGAATCGCTTGAACCCGGGAGGCAGAGGTTGCAGTGAACCAAGATCATGCCACTGTACTCCAGCCTGGGCAACAGAGCGAGACTCCATCTCAAAAAAAAAAAAGAAAAGAAAGACAGACAGAAAGAAAAGAAAAAAATATATTGTCTTTTAGAAGATGTACTTTTAAGAGAAAATGAGAAAGTTGTTTCAGGTTTAGATGAGAACTAGGGTATAGAAAACTTCAAGAACCCACTTAAAAGATATTGCTAAGGGATTTCCCAGATCCCTCTACCTGAAAAAAGTAATTCAATTGATTTTCTATTTACTGGATCAAAGATATTCTTGCATACTCTTAACCTGACTGAGTAAATAACCCAATTCTTTGTGCATGGTTTCAATTTTTCACTTGTATTTATTTATTGTGAGACAGAGTTTCACTCTTGTTGCCCAGGATGGAGTGCAATGGTGCGATCTCTGCTCACTGCAACGCCTCCTGGGTTCAAGCAATTCTCCTGCCTCAGTCTCCCAAATTTGGGATTACAGGTGCCCACCACCATGCCCAGCTAATTTTTTGTATTTTCAGTAGAGATGGGGTTTCACCATGTTTCTCAGGCTGGTCTCGAACTCCTGACCTCAGGTGATCTGCCTGCCTCAGCCTCCCAAGGTGTTGGGATTACAGAAGTGAGCCACCGCGCCTGGCTATGGTTTCAATTTTTAAACATCTTTCTCGATCTGTGACCTGATGTTTTTTAGATCTGTTCTAATTTGTTTCAGGACCTTGTTAGTGGGAGTCTCCAGAGAAACAGACTTAGGGACGGAACAACTGCTCAACCTTGCCTATCACGGCACGATGTTTCAGAAGTAACTTCAAAAATTCACTTTTGACCCAGGCATGGTGGTGTGCGGCTGTAGTCCCAGCTACTCAGAAGGCTAAGGCAGGAGGATCACTTGATCTCAGGATCCTCCTGAGGATGTACTGAGGCTGTACTGAGGCATGAACATGCCTGTGAATAGCTACTGCAGTCTAGCATGGGCGACATAGCAAGACCCCATCTCTAAAAGAAATTAGTTAATTTTTAAAAATCTATATTTCACTCTGTAGTATAACAATTTGAAAATACAGTATTACTATTTTATTTATACTTAAAAATGAATGTATAGATTAGCTAAGGAATATTGAGTTCCATCCTCACCACAGAGCATTATTGACAGCATAATTGGTGTTAGATCATCTGGTCCTGTGAGTCTCCATGATGCCTATAGACTATGGAAGCCAAGTATGTAAAGTGTCAGTGTGGAAAAGAAAATTTGGATGTTTTATTGACAAAGCAACTGAAAGATTATACCCTACTCAAATTAACTCTGAGTAAATGCCTTTGTAGGGCATTGAAGTCACCATAGCATTATTTGCTTACTTCCTGAATGAATAAGTCATCCATAAGAACAAATTCTGTTGGCAAGAGATAAATTTTTAACTAGCAAAGTTGTTAAAAGCTGGTAGTAATCACACTGAGCTCTGAATTTAGGTGGGCAGTGTTGCATTGAATGCTCTGGCATGGAAACATTGCCCTGATAATCCCTGAGCTAAAAAAAAAGACGCAGAACACAAAAGGCATCCCGACAGCGGGAACTGGCAACACACTCCTTTCTGTGACCAAACCAGTAAGATGCGTCATTGCTGAACCATCTTCATCTCTAGTCTCCACATCAGCATTTGCTGCCTCATAGAATTTTATCTTGCTGGTCTTCTCTAAGGAGAATTTAGAATACTTTTTTTTTAAAGGACACCCAGAATGTCATGTTACTGTTCTAAATATGGGAAGATAGAGGGGTATGATCATGCATTTGTGCAGGGGAAGAAGCCCTCTTTATTACCAGAATTGTGAAGTTGCAACCATCTGATATTTTCCAGGATGTGTAGGTGAAGAATGTGAGTTAATTGTATGAAAATTAGAAAATACAAATAATGCTTAAGAATGAATAAAAATCACCCATAGTCCTTCTGTCCAAAGACCACTATTGAGATATTGATATACAATCTTCCAGACATATATGTATGGATATATAGATAGAGATAGAGAGATGGTTGAAGATACAGAAGTAGATATAGAGATACAGATAAATATATAGAGAGATATACAGATTGATAAAAATATATAGATAGATAATTACAAATTGAGACCTAATTCTTCTATAATTCACTTCTCTTGTCAATAATTTGTGAATATTCTTTCATGTGAATTAATAATTTCCACAATGTAATGACAATTTACACTTACAATGACAACTTACAATTTAATGAAAAAATAGTATTCTAGTAAATGGGTAAGCCATAATTTATTTAATAAACTCTTTCTGTTGGACATTTAGGTGGTTGTCAATTTTTCTTGATAGACAACTTTGTAGCAATCATTTTGCATAATATTCACATAAATATTGGCACATTGCTTTGATTTTTTTTCTTGATATAAATTACAGAAGGTGAAATGACATGCATATTGTCAAGCTTCTGGTGCATAATTTCTTTTGAAAGTTAAATCTTGTGTCATAGAGACAGTGAAGTATGCTCTCCCATCATGAGGTCACATTTGCTCAGAGATAACCAATCAAATATAGAATCTAAGATTTTAATAAAGAGCATCTCCTTGCGGCGGTGGGCGGGGGAACACTATTTTTTCCTTTTGAGTGGAACTTCAGGTTTCCTGAATCTCACAGGCTATTTTTACCAGATCCACTGGACCAATGTACTGTGTAATTATGTCTGATCTACTGTGGCAGTTCAAGGTGGGTTGGGGAAGTGGATTTCCCAAACTTATCAGGGTTGCAGGAGCTACCTCTCTGCCCGAGAGAAAAAGAGAGGGGGCATGATCACCCTACCTTAAATGGGGTTTAGGGAATCCAAATCTATTTTCTCTCTACAATGAAGCCACAAGTCAGAGACATGATGACTCTGAAGGATGGCTCCTCCAGTCTTGGCTGATATTCAGAGTGTACCTGCTTTGCTGCTATCATTTCCTCCATTGCTTTTCCATCCATACACCTATGTTTTCTTTCCCCTACATAATTTTTATATTCCTTTATAGCCATATAATCCCTTATGTACACTACTATCTTGCCTTCTTTTATATACCACATGAATTTCCGTATTACACAAAATTGCTCCATCTATAGTTTCTTCCCTGTTCCTGAGTCTCTTCCTAGATGACCTGGCTCTGTAAGCTAGGACAAGAGCTAGAACACTAGTGACTGGGGGAAACAAGGGAGTGGTAGTAAACATCCAAAAGTGATTTTACATGCACAAAACTAGGGAAAATTAAAAGATAGAAAGGATCCAACTTCAATGTTATAGAAAGATGACATGAATGGTTCTATTCATTGTAACCGAAATTCTCAGCAACTGCTATAAATGTATAAGTTCATTTACACAAAACCACAATAAGATACTATTAGATATTAACAACTAGTATGATGGTGTTGGGAAGGATGTGGAGAAAGTGGAACCCTCATACGTTGCTGGTGGGAATTAAAAATAATGCAACCATAGGAAAATAGTTTGGCAGTCCCTCAAAATGTAAACACTATCATACGACTTGGCAATTCAACTCCAAGATAGCCAAAGAATTGAAAACAACATTATTCACAATAGCCAAAAGGAGGAAAAAACCCTACATGTCCATCAATAGATAAATGGATAAACTAAATATGGTATGTGCATACAAAGGAATATTATAACACAGCCATAAAAAGGAATGAAGTTCTGGCACATGCTAGCAAAAACGTGGATTAACCTTGAAAACAGGCCAAGTAAACAAGCCAAACGTAAAAGGACAAACATTGTATGACTCCACTTATATGAAATATCTAAAATAAAGAAATTCACAGAGGCAAAAAGTAGATTAGAGGTTACCATGGGCTGAAGGAAGGGTGGAATGGGGAATAACTGCTAAATGGTTACAGAGTTTCTATTTGGAGTTGTAAAAATGTTTCTTAACTTCTTACCTGCAGTTGCCTTAACTTCTTTTTTTTTTTTTTTTTTTTTTTTTTTTTTTTTTGAGACGGAGTCTTGCTCTGTCGCCCGGGCTGGAGTGCAGTGGCCGGATCTCAGCTCACTGCAAGCTCCGCCTCCCGGGTTTACGCCATTCTCCTGCCTCAGCCTCCCGAGTAGCGGGGACTACAGGCGCCCGCCACCTCGCCCGGCTAGTTTTTTGTGTTTCTTATGTAAAATGGGAGAATACAAATCAGGATTGGTGTCAAGATTAACTGAAATATTTCATAAAGTGATAAGTAAAGGTTAATTCTCAGCAATTAACTGAAAGAGTGAGAATGAACTTCCACCATGAGAATTTGTGTGATCTTTTCAAGATTTTCCAGGTAGAGGCTGAAGATTTTATTTTCTCCTTATTCCAAAAGAACGATTAATTCCCTTCTAATAAGGCCCACTACTGAACAGGAGTTGCCTACCAATAGATCACTCCCATGAAGAGCCACAGCCAGCTGTTCATTGCATCCTTATTCTATAAGTCAGACTCAAGACGTTCGGTCAGGGATTTTTAATTATTATCACAATGCATTGTTGTATGTTCTCTATTGCTTCCATAACAGTTTACTACAAACTTAGTGGCTTAAAATAACACAACTTTATTATCTCATAGTTCCCTAGGTCAGAAGTTCTACATGGCTCGGCTCTTACTGCATGAAAAGCACTTGTCAGCAGGGCTCAGGTCCTTTTTTGGTGGCTCTAAGATCAAATCTGTTTCTCTGACTTTTTCAGCTTTAGAAAGACCACTCGCACTCTTTGGGTCATGGCCCATTTCTTCCATCTTCAAAGTGCACACTCTCTCTGACCTCACTCGTGTCATCGCCATTGCTTTCTCCAATCCCAGTCAGGGAAGATTCTCTGCATTCAAAAATGTATGTGATTACATTGAGTCTACCTGGATGATCCAGGAAATCTCCCATCTCTTAGTCTATACATTTATTCACATCTCTGAAGTTTCTCTTGCCATGTTAGGTAATATAGCCACAGGTTCTGGGGATTCGAATGTCAGCATCTTTCAGGGCCATTATTCTGTCCACCACAATTTCAAACAGTTCAAAGATCTTCCATAAAAGGGAGGATATCCACCTTCGTGCAATGCCCATTCTGAGCATGTTTCTTGGGGCCTTTGTCCTGTATCCATTCCAAAAAGCTCTCTCATCTCAGACATAATACCTAGCTTATGTAACTCTTAGTGTAAGTCATAGTCTTTAATTATCAAGCCAAAACTTGTCTTTACTGACATTACCCAGGTCAACTTCTAGAGACTTGTACGTCATAGATGAACAGACTAATTTTTCAACCTGCCTATTACTCTTCGCTGGTAAATGATAGCAAAAGGCATCAGATTTTTTTTTCCGGAAGTTGTATATCATAGAAGGACCGATAAATTGATAAATACTATTTTTTATGCTTTGAATAGTTCATCATTGCTTTGCTAAAAATATTCATAACAAACGCCTCTGATTCTCCACTACATCATGTATCTAGTAGTTTTGCATTTCTATAACTGGAGTCAATACTCACTCCCATATCACCTTCTCCTATCGTAGGGCTGACATTTGTTTCCATGATATCTTAAAGGCCACCCATCTTACAGGATACATCATTATTCATTAAATTCAATGCTGTATTATCTTTCATAATCTTAAAAATAACTCACTCTCAAGAAATGAGTAAAGAAAACTAATAATACAGATTTAAAAAAATCTAAAATGTCTCCAGGGTTCCATGCTATTTTAGAGCATCAACTCTACAGAATGCAAGTGTTAACTGATGCCATTTGCTAGAAAAACATTTGATTTCCAAAATAGGATCCAGTTTATTGAGTTCATTTTATTTCCTCTTGGCTGTTTTCTTTTCTTTTTTTCCTTTTTTCTTTTCTTTTCTTTTTTTCTTTCTTTCCTTTTTTTTTTTTTTTTTTTTTTTTGGATGATTGAATGTCCTCCTGCTTGGAGGAAGGGCTGAACTACCTGACCTCTTGATGTCTCCTCTAGTCTTACCATTCTTTGCATCTGGATTTTCCTCCTTGTATAATAGAAGAATGATTGTTGTCTCTGCACACATTCTTTTACAGTAACCTCTGACCTTTATAAAATGTCAGTTGACTACCTCAGGTTTTCTCTTTACATGTCATAGTTCATTAATAACTGGGACTCCTTGTCTCACTTGGCCAAACTAGAGGAAAGCTCTAGCAAGCACTCACTCTAAGCCTACGAGAGAGGTTTATGCTGAAATCAAAGATTGATACAAAACTGTCTCCTGGTTATCTTGTCAAACTCTTCTTTATCTTCTCACTTTATCAGAAGACCAAGGATGTTTATGGAGATATCATTGCTTTGCTGCTGGTACTATGGATTCCTGGAATAGCAGAGAATCTCAGCAGGGTTCTGGCAGCAAAGGGAGCAGCTTCTCTGTGTTTGTGTGTATTCCTAGCCCACTGTTCTTTTCCCTGGCAGTGCAGTCTACTGTGGGGGTGGCTGTCTCTGGTAGAAAAATAAAATCTAAATTCTAACACATCTATCAGAAACACCCAGGATTTATACCCTTGCAGTAGAGGAAAGATGACTTATCCTTAAACCTATCTTTTCTGAATAGTACCAACCAGAAATTACATATACTTTATATGTTTTTCTACTTTTGCTTTTAAAATACCACTCTCCACCTTAATTTCATGCAGAAAGAAATCCAAATGTAAGAATGCTTTTCTATTTTGTAAAATAAATTGATGAATATTTCCATACTATATAGCTATCTCCCTCACAAGATTGTGGGCCACTTCAAGTCAGGGACAATGTCTTATTCATTTTTGATACCAGTGCCCATAACAGTGTCTTGTGTGTAGTAGGAACTCAGTAAAGGGTGGTCGAATAAATAAATAACAAATATTGTGAAGCAACTATTATTTACTTTTTTATTAATTTAACAGTGACCATACCCATTTATAAATGAATGAGTTTATTCCAAAGTATTAAACAAGCATCTACTGTGTGTCTGGCACTGCTAGTTCTGGGGATACAAACATGTAATAGACACACCCATGCTCCTAAGGAGCTCCAGTTGACCAGCAATGGGGGACGCGAATACAAAGAACTGCATAACAAGGTGGGCAGTGCTATGAACAAATCACAACAGAGCAGAGTTGAAAAGCCTCTTCGTTCTGCTCAATGCAGGGATGGTCAAAGAAGATTCAGATGCTATCTTTATGCTGGTCCTTAAAGGAGAGTGCAATCTGCTTTCTTCCAGGAAAGGGAACTTCATAGAAGGGAAGAAAGCATGCACAAGAGCAAAAGAGAAAAACAGAGCTGGCTTAGAGAACGACAAGGTTGTCTGGAGAGATTGGAACACAAGGGCGCTGGCCAGGGAATGGGAAGAAACGAGGTGGAAAAAGGGGTTGGAGCTAGAGAGTGAAAGAAAGCTCCTGAAGGCAGGAGTAAGGGGTTTGGACTCTGCTCTGCTGTCAATGTAACCCTCATCAAAGGTGTGTGGCCAGGGAAAAATACCACCCGCTCTGTGTTCTAGCAATGATGAGTATAGTGGTGAGGGAGTCAGACTGAAGCAAGAGAATTGGAAGGTTATGACAATAAAGGCCTGAGCTAGGGTGATGGGTGTGAAGAAGAGTTTCTTCTTCCAAAGAGACCGTCATATCACATACACAATTTCCAGGTTCCCTCATGGGATCTGAGTGTGAATGTGTGAAGTCGGGGTATCCTATGGCCTCATTAATCCAATCCCTACTGAATATAGAGCCAGGCCTAAAAGCCAACTTTTCTGTGCGAAAAGGTAAATGTATGACTTTTAACAATTAAAATTCTAGTGTCTTCTTGAACATTAATAAAGACAGACATACTCTGACCTTGCTTGCTCCAACCTTACTGTTGGCATCCATGTGACACCATAGACTGAATGTCTCTGCTTCATGAGAAGAGAGATTAGCACCAGCCAGCAGGGCAGTGTGTGACATCCTTCAGCCATTTGCCACTACCGTGTCATGGGTGATGTCATATGGAGGTGAGAAAATTGTACAATTGCTCCTTGTCCTCTCTGCTGAGCTTGCAGGTGGGTTTATATGTTTGACTAAGAGAAGTAAACTAGCGCATTTGGATATAAAGTAGCCTTAGCCTTCATAATATAAAGGACATTATAAATTACTCAAATCTGGCCAGGCACAGTGGCTCACACCTGTAATCCTAGCACTTTGGGAGGCCAAGGCAGGTGGATCACGAGGTCAGGAGTTTGAGGCCAGCCTGGCCAAAATGGTGAAACCCTATCTCGACTAAAACTGCAAAAATTAGCCAGGTGCAGTGGCAGGCACCTGTAATCCCAGCTACTTGGGAGGCCGAGCAGAAGAATCACTTGAACCTGGGCGGCAGCGGTTGCAGTGAGCCGAGATCGTGCCACTGTACTCCAGCCTGGGTGACAGAGCAACACTCCATCTCAAAAAAAAAAAAATTACGCAAAGCTGAGATTTATAAGAACAATTTACCAAGGCATTATCTGGCTTATAAAAAGTGATGCTAATTACCAAAATTGTATTAGAGCAAGATACATTAGAGACTCATTTATTTTAATTTCCAAAAGGCAAAATAGTAAGAGTTATCACTGGTAAGGGGTGAAAATATGAGTGATTTTTTTTTTCTCTTTCCTTTTTTCTTTGTCCTTGGTAATGTGATATTTAAAAACCACTACCTGTAGAAAATAAACATTTCCTCCAACACAGCCTTGTGAATAAGCAGCACTAATTACATTCTGCCCCATTTAAATTTCAGAGTGAAGAAATCTGGAAAAGTTCAGTTCCCCAAATTGCAGCCCCTCAGTGATGGCTCTCAAGATTCCAGAAGGACCAGTGTGTCTTCCCTTTTCTGTGATCCCTGAATAGCTTTTTAAATTGGTTCTTGAAGTTTTTTGGTTTTGTTTTTTTAATCTTGACAGGCTTCTTATTCACAGCTAACCTTTTTTCTCACTATTTTTCCAGCCACCTACTACAGCACATTCTGTGAGCTAAAATTTGGTGGCACTAATCAAGCTTGGCCAGTTAGCCTCACTTGGAACATGGTAGACAAGCTACCTTTAAATTAGGATGATCCAAATACACTAATTTACACTGCTAGGCTTTATATTGTTTTATTTTTTGTCTTTTATATGTGTAGGTTTTTTTTGTTTGTTTTTCAAAGCCGTCACTGTTGGGTTGAGAATAAACAGCAAGCACACGTGCATTGCAATTGTAAATTGCCTTAGCCAGGGCAATTTGTCAATGCTGCTTAACATGCTTATAAATGTTCATACCCTCTAGGCCTAAATTAGTGCCTGGAAATTTAAAGTAAGGAAATGGTTAAGAGGAAAAGCAAAAATAGCTTGTGTACAAAGCTGCTCATAGCGATATTTTTCTGTAACAATAAAAAATGGAACGAACCTAACTGTTCATTAGAGGAATTCTAAATTACAGGCTAACTCATGATATTTAAATTATTTTGACTATGGCATCCTTTCTTGAAGGAATAGTATGCACTAAATATGCAAGTTGATTTTAAATACTTCATTTTTTAAAGAGCAATAGCTCTAGATGAAGCAAGTGGGTAGGGGTAAGAACCAAGACCGGCCTGTTTGTGCTCCTGACCTAGCTCCACTCCTGGCCCCAAACCACCTCTGAGAATTCTGAGGGCACTCTGTAGCACACCATAATCCCTATTGTCACTAAAAATAAGTGTTCACCACATTAAAAAAGTATTTACAAGACAACATTTATAAAGTTATGCTAAACGAGAAGAGTGGAACAAATGTGTACTATATGTACTTAAAACTATATAAAATGTTTAAGAAGATCAGAAAGATGGTGGATAGATGAACATGATTGACTTTATCTTATAATTTTTTTTAGAAACATGTAACTCAACTTAATGAAACCTTGTTTTATCAAACCTACTAAGTAGCCCAAATGCTTCAGGTAATTAACCTGGCCTTCCTCAGCATTCTCATCTATAAAATGGGAATAATTATAGTACCTGTATCATGGGGTTATAGTGAGCCTCAAATGAACTGATTTGTGAACAGTGCTTAGAGAAAAATTTAGATTTATTTAGCTGCCCATCTCTTACTCTTTTTCTTCTGCAAAGTAAATGCCTGCCCTCCTCCTGGGCTAAGACGCTCCGCAGCAGTCGATCAACTATTGTGAATGGCGAGTAGGTGTGCATCTAAATCCCTGCCACCACCTCTCTTTTCAATATTTGCTAAAAAGTCGTATTTCCTGTCTCAAACCTCTAATGCAATTAACAAAATCAGTACAGTTTGAAATTCCATTTCTCTTACATATATGCTGAATATGGGAATTTTTACTTTTAGCTATATATTCTTATTAATCTGATGTTCTATATACAGACTGAGGGAAATATTTCAAAGAAGGCTTCAACATTTGAATAAATTGACTAAATATTTAATGGGAAGAAAAAGATCCATATTTATCTAATGTTACCCATGATGTAAACACAAGATCTGTAGGCTGTTTTGTCTCTTACTGTTTTTCTTCCTTCTATTATTCAGCTGTTGGTTAACATCCCTTTTCCATCTCTTCTTCCATGCCTCTAATTTTTGAGGCTTATTCCATTGTTTCAGCCTTTCAGCAGAAGCAGCATCTTTTTAAATATAGTAGCACTATTTATTTTTGTGTCAACTTTAATTGGTTAAATCAGCAAACCATACTGACTTAATTGATGTCTAAGTACATTGCTTTAAGCCTTACAATTTTTCTAAGGCTAACTCACTTTTAATATAACATTTAAAGAAATGCATCAAGGCTTGTGTTCTTAAGAGGGCAATGTCTACTTTCACTTCTTCTCCCACCCCCAGCACCTTGTTTTTATTAGAACTTTTTTGTAACTTTAATTTTTATTTTAAGTTCTAGGGTACATGCGCAGGATGTGCAGGTTTGTTACATAGGTAAATGTGTGCCATGGTGGTTTGCTGCACTTGTCAACCCATCAGCTAGGTATTAAGCCCAGCTTGCATTAGCTATTTTTCCTAATGTTCTCCCTCCTCCTACCCCACCTCCCACTCACAGGTCCCAGTGTGTGTCGTTCCCCTCCCTGTGTCCATGTGTTCTCATCATTCAGCTCCCACTTATAAGTGAAAACATGCAGTGTTTGGTTTTCTGTTCCTGTATTAGCTTGCTGAGGATGACGGCTTCCAGCTCCACCCATGTCCCTCCAAAAGACAGGATCTCATTCCTTTTTATGGCTGCATATTATTCCATGATGTATATTCACCATATTTTCTTTATCCAGTCTATCATTGATGGGCATTTGGATTCATTTCACATCTTTGGTATTGTGAATAGTGTTGCAGTAAGCATACGCTTGCATGTATCTTTGTAACAGAATGATCTATATTCTTTTGCCTATATACCCAGTAATGGGATTGCTGGGTCAAATGGTATTTCTGGTTCTAGGTCTTTAAGGAATCACCACACCGTCTTCCTCAGTGGTTGAACTAATTTACATTCCTACCAACAGTGTAGAAGCCTTCCTACTTCTCCACAACCTCATCAGCATCTGTTGTTTCTTGACTTTTTAATAATCACCAATCTGACTGGCGTGAGATAGTATCTCATTGTAGTTTTGATTTGCATTTCTCTAATGATCAGTGATGTTGAGCTTTATCTCATATGTTTGTTGGCTGCATAAATGTCTTCTTTTGAGAAGTGTCTGTTCATGTCCTTTGCCCCCTTTTAAGGGAGTTGTTTGTTTTTTCCTTGTAACTTTGTTTAAGTTTCTTTCTGGATACTCAACCTTTGTAAGATGGATAGATTGCAAAAATTTTCTCCCATTCTGTAGGCTGCCTGTTCACTCTGATGATAGTTTCTTTTGCTGTGCAGAAGCTCTTTAGTTTAGTTAGATCTCATTTGTCAATTTTGCTTTTGTTGCAACTGCTAGAACTTTTTTTACCCTCTGTTTGAAAAGTACTAAACATCAGCAGTGACACCTAGTGTCTGGACCTAAAAAAGGAATCTGGAAATACTAGATTGTTCTTAAATCTCCCGTGTTGACAGATTGTGCACATTCAAACAAATATCAGCTAACATTTATTAAGTGTTCCAGGCACTGCAATAATTCCTTTATGTGCCTCATCCTGCATAAGATGCACTTATTATATGGATACTGTTATTATTTTCATTTTTATGAATTAGATAAGCAAGACCTGGAGATGTTAAGAAACTTGCCCTCCAGCCTGGGCAAAATGGTGAAACCTTGTCACTTCAAAAAATACAATTAGTCTAGTGTAGTGGTGGGCACCTGTGGTCCCAGCTGCTTGGGAGGCTGATGTGGGAGGATCAGTTGAGCCCAGCAGGTCGAGGCTGCAATGAGTCAAGATTGTGCCGCTGTACTCCAGCCTGGGTGACAGAGCAAGACCTTACCTCACAAAAAAAAAAAAAAAAAAAAAAAGGAAAGAAGGAAAAAGAAGAAACTTGTCCATTCTAACAAGCCATCACACTTCATCCTGTCCTTCAGGTGAGAAGTAGTACTTCCCTCATGGCCACTGCCCTTAATCTAAATCTAAAAATATGCAGAAAGTCATGCTTATATTGGGCCTTAGGTGATTCAGTTGCGGGTGGGTAGGGCCAGCAATCCCAAAGGCTTCTCCAAATTTTTTCTTATATGAAAAAGCAGTACCTGAGTTCTCTAGAAACTCAAGGCTAGAAAATTCTAATCACATTCCCATAACTTTTCATGAACAAATAAGTGCTTTGCTTGCTCTAATGCTAGGAATGTCCTCTAAAGAATGGAGTCTTGTGTATGGATAACTGGGTAGACAAGGTACCACAGAGGAAAAAGCTAGACTGGGCAAGGTTGTAGATTGCTTTTAATGAAATCGCTGAGCCTTGAAGGCAGGGATGTGGTCTTGACCCAGCGGAAAACCTGGAATTGAATAAGGAATGGAGAAAGAACAGTAGCTAACCTTCAAAGAATCCCAACTCACTGGGAATCTTGACAAGAATGGAGCATGCCAAAGAGAAGGGCAGGGAGGTAAGACAAACACAGGGGCCCTTTGTAAGAAAGATTTTTATCAAAAAGCTTTTAATTAATGGGTCTTTGAAATCCACTGGTTGATCAAAGCTGCTGAAGACCCTTGATCTAGTCCATCCCACCTGCAGAGAAGAACAGTGTTCACAGATGAGACTCTACGCCACTTGTGGAAAACTTACAACAAGATTACACATTTATAGAAGTATAGGTGAAGAGTAATCCAACATTCAAGCAGTCTTGGCATTAGGAAATTTTAATCCAAACCTGCTTTTACCTGAAGCCAGTTTTCCTTATTTTGTGCTTAGTAGAGGTAGATCACAGAGGGCTGAGCACATCAAATGTTTACTGTTAATGAATACGTCTCTGCCTTCTCTTCCCTAGCAGCAGCAAAAGCAAGGCCCAGTGGAATCAGTTTGGGACCCAGAGGATTAACAATGCCCAGAGCAGGTGGCAGAGCTGCTCCCACAGGGAATGGTGGCCAAGTGATGCACCTGGAAGGTGGGAGGAGGAGAGAGGGAGGTGAAGACAAAAGAGAAGAAATTATGAGACACCAAGTGCGAGCTGACTTGACTCACTCATGACCACAAATGAGACACTCTTTGGGAATATTTAGAAATAATTAGGAGAGGGAGACTTCGGAAGGGGCTGAACTCTTGCACTAGCAGGTGGGAGTAAAGTAATGGCCATGGTGCCCCATAGACTCATGCACTCCCAGGCAGTGCAAATCAGCTTTTCTGATGCGACACCACCACCTGGTGGTTAAGATAAGGAACAAGTCACTGCGGTCTCTGTAGCTTCCTTTTTCCTCTTTAGAGATTATGCTCACATAATTGTTTCCTCTGAAGGCTTAATTCCTGTTAAATACTCCTTTTCCTTTACTGCATATTCTCCCTTTCAAGTACTGACCAGTTACTGTAAGAACATTTTATTTTATTCTCTCCATCCTCTCCCTCACTCCCTTTCTCTCTTTCTCACCCTAGCAGTGTTGTTCTGGAAGATAAGGGGCCCATAGTGAAGTGACCACTTGAGTATTGGGAAATATGGCATCTATTATATTGTGAGTAAGGATCTTCACTATGAATCAGCTACTTGAAATAAGATTTATATTGTTGAACATTGCATGAAAACTTTTAGAGGGATTTATCAGGGGAACCAGCTCCCAATATTTCAACGTAGGTTCTTTTCTATTTTCCCTAAGTGTCAGCTGGTCTGAGAAATAAAGGAAAAGAGTACAAAAGAGAGATATTTTAAAGCTGGGTGTCCGGGGCAGACATCACATGTCAGCAGGTTCCGTGATGCCCCCTGAGCCGTAAAACCAGCAAGTTTTTATTATGGATTTCAAAAGGGGAGGGGCGTAAAATAGGGTATGGGTCACAGAGATCACATGCTTCAAGGGCAATAAAGTATCACAAGGCAAATGGGGGCAGAGCAAGACCACAGGACCAGGGCAAAATTAGAATTGCTGATGAAGTTTCGTGTCCCACTGGTCATGCATTGTCATTGATAACATCTTATCAGGGGACACGGTTTGAGAGCAGACAACCGGTCTGACTAAAATTTACTAGGCAGGAATTTCCTAATTCTAATAAGCCTGGGGACACTGCAGGAGACCAGGTCTTATTTCATCCCTTATCTGTAACTGTATAAGACAGATATTCCCAGAATGGCCATTTTAGAGACCTCCCCCTAGGAATGCATTCTCTTTCTCAGGGCTGTTCCTTGCTGAGAAAAAGAATTCAGCAATATTTCTCCTATTCACTTTTGTAAGAAGAGAAATATGACTGTTCTGTCCGGCCCCTCAGGCAGTCAGGCCCAATGGTTATCTCCCTTGTTCCCTGAAAATTGCAGCCATCCTGTTCCTTTTGGATGACCAGATTTCATATTGTTCCAACACACACGCTCTACAAACAATTTGTGCAGATAATGCAATCATCACAGGGTCCTGAGGTGACATACATCCTCGGCTTAGGAAGATGACTAATCTTTAATCTTTAATCTCAGGATTAAGAGATTAAAGTAAAGACAGGCATAGGAAATTATAAGAGTATTGATTGGGGAAGTGATAAATGTCCCTGAAATAAATATTCACAGTTTATGTTCAGAGATTGCAGTAAAGACAGGCATAAGAAATTATAAAAGTATTAATTTGGGGAAATAATAAATGTCCATGAAATCTTCACAATTTATATTCTTCTGCCATGGCTTCAGCTGGTCCCTCCATTCAGGGTCCCTGACTTCCCACAACAGGGATTTCAAAGTACTGAAGTACTACCGAAAACACTTTGTGAATATGTGCATGTGCATAGGTGCATTAACGTCTTAAAAACTGCAATATCCTTTAAGGGTTTTTTTTTTAAGGAACACCCATGCACTCAATATAACATAAAAGCTGATATATAATTGTAGATTTATACCTGATCTTCTATAGATGCACACAACTAATCCAGAAAATTAAGGATTATATTGTCAATGTATATGTTAGTTCAAATGTGCATGAAAAAATATTTATTGGTTAATTAAATAAACACCTATTGATGTCTATCATGAGTCAAACACAGTTTAGGTGCTAGAAACTCTGGAAAAAAAAAAGAAAGAAACTCTGATTAACAAAATGAAAATCACATCCTTAAGGAGGTTACATTCTTGTAAGAGAGACTGATGTTTAAAAATAAACAATATTATGTTAATAATGTTGTAAATGCTATGAAAACTAATAAATCAGAGTAAGGAGAAAGAAAGTAACAGGGCTGCTAGTTAGAAAGTGTGGTCAGGGAAGGCTTCTTTGAAGAGGTGACATTTGAATGAACGAGGAAGTGATTCATATGAGTACCTGGGGAAGAGCATTGCAGGCAAAGAGAATATTCACTGTAAAGATTAAAAAGGCCTGGCAGAGGAAAAACAAGGAGCGTGTCAAGACTGAAGTGTGGTGGGTGGGACAGCAGGAAAGAATGGGGGCAGGAGCTGCAAGAGCGCAGATCACAGAGTACTCTATATGCCATCATAGGCACAGCAGATTTTGTTCTGAGTCATGAGAAGTTGCTGCAGTGTGGAGCTCAATGGAGTGAAGCACTCTGACCTGCTTTTTCAAAGAATCACTCTGGCCCCTGTGTGAATAATGTAGGGGGTAAAGAGTGGAGCAGAGAGACCAGCTGAGAGCCATATTTTAAGAGTAGCATCCATAGGACTTGCTAGCAGATTCAATCTGTGTGTGAGTGAAAGACAGTAAAGAAATGACTGTGAGTTTTGTGTAGCTAGTGGTGCTATTTACTGAGATGGAGCATCCTGGGGAAGGGAAGGTTGCAGGCACAACAAGGGGATGGGAAGCAGAACTGAGGGATCTGGACATGCTAATGTTGAGGTGACTGTCAGACATTCCATGGAGCAGTCTTATAGGTGGTTGGGTTTATGAGTTCCAAGTTCAGGGGAAAGACTGGGAATGGATATATATCTCTGATACATGCTGCTATACACACACATATATATAGTATATATATCTGAATACATATACATATATATGATATATGTATATATATATATCTGAATATATATACATATATGATATATAGTATATATATCTGAATATATACATATATGATATATATACACACACATATATATGATATATATACACACACACATATATCTCTCGACCATGTTTTTAAAATCATGGGGCTAGAAAACAAAAATTACCTAGGAAGTGAGTGAAGTAGAGAGAGAACAGACCGGAAAGCAACAGCTGGTGAGGAGGGAGGAAACCAGGACATTCAGCTCAGAAGGCAAGTGAAGAGATAGAAACATGACATATACCCATGTCTAGTAAATAATTAAATTCATGATTAGGCATTCACTAATTCTCTGATTCTGTGTCAAGCATTGAAGAGGAATAAGTGGGCAAGGGTGAAAAAGCATAGATAAATTTTGGTTTTGATTTACAACTTAGTTACAAAGTATTTCATATGTAAGCTTACCTACATGAAATTATTACAGAACAAGAGTAGGTAATTAAGTTTCACCAAGTCATTTGAAAAATGCTACCTGATCTAATGATAAACTGACACATTCACAACAAATATGAACTGTCTATAGAGACTCATTCAAGCATACTGAAATAGATATAGCTGAGATCTTTATCTAAAAAAAAAAATGGTTAAGATGGAATATGTCCTCCTAGCCTTTTCAATCTTACTGATTTTTAACAAGCATACACTTTCATTATATATGACCAAAAAGCCTTTGCTTGAATACAAATGAAGTGTATTCTCATAACAAAGAAAACAAACAGAGCTCTCTTTTTCTTCTCTTCCTTAATATTGGTTGAGAAGCCAGATTTGGCTTTGCTTTTTCTTAATAAAGTCATTTATATAAAAGAACATTTGGAGCTCAAATTTCAAATTCTTGTGATGAGCGAGCAGGCTCAGCTGAAAGCATGCTTCTGGGTGGCTGCAAAGCACAACAGAACCTTTCATTATTTGAGGAAGGAGCATTTCAAGCTTGTGTTTGTCCAGGCTCCAATTTCTAAGGGGAAAAACACAGAAAGTACATCCACTATACAGGAAATAAGAGAAGGAAATAGATGAGGGTGTAGGAATTACTGTTGTACTTGATCTCAGGATGTCTGAATGACAGATGGAAAAACCCAGCACAGCATAGTCTTTATGCCAAGAGAAAGGGGCACCGCTAGACACACGATATTTAGGTAGCCCCTTAGGACCAGGGCTGCAGGACTTTCATAGATCCCAAAGATTTTTATTATACAATAACCCTGAAAATTGCCTCTAAAAGTCATTATACCTGTAAAACCTCTACATAGTCACAGAGCTATGATTAGTCTTACTTATATTTATCTCAGTCAGTTCCTTCTGTCTGCATCCCTGCATTTCTCTTCTTGCATCTCATCCTAGCTGGCTGAGAAAAAATTGCATCTACCTGTATCAAATGCTAACACAGGTTTCCTAGAAGAAAATTCCTATGAAAATAAAACATAAATTAAATAGATAAATAATAAAATAAAGAAACAGGTTATATTGAGTTTTGGGGGTTATACTGTCTCATTGTCTTGAATTACAACACTTCGCTTTCTTTTGATATATTCAATTAGTAGTTTTAAACAATATTGTATAGTCCTTGGGGGCTATACTGAGACTTTCCCACAAGAACTTGAGAATAAGTAAAGTGAGCTTAATATTATATGTTTGCTCTCTCAGAGTTGGACTTTGCAATATATACATTATGAATAAGAACCAAAATATGAAAACACTCCTTAAAGGGCACAGTAGCTTCACATTTGAAAATCTTACTTGAGTGCATGTGTTAATACGTACAATATAAGGATGTGCTAACTAGGGAAATGGTGGATTTATCACAGAATAGAAAACTGGAAACGACAGAAGCACATATTGCTAGTTTATCCAAATATAATCCAGTGTTTAAGAAAACATTAGTCAACAGGCCAAGTATTTTAGTCCTTTTGGCAAAACTACACATATTTTGAAGAAAATGCTGGGAAGTACGGCCAACAAAATTCTATTATGATGTCCCACTTTGAAAATCACTCTTTAGATAAGTTGGATGTTTCAGACAATTTATTTCTCCTATTTGCCGTATTTTTTCTGAGATCTATACTCACCAAGTAAACATCTTATATAATTTGGTTTCCTGTGTATGGTGGACATCCTAGTGGTGCTCAAGAAATATTCCTTGAATGAACGTTCATGTTTGATTAGTGTTCCAGCTAATGTAAGACTCATATCACTCATTATAAATTAATAACTTGACTTTTTATCTTATATTTCAGACTTGTGAACTCACTTATGGTAAGTCTGCCCATGAGAAAGGGACATCGTGCTGACAAATTAGGTTTCTGATCTTGCAGAGCTGAGGGCTTGACTCTAGACCTAGAGGACTTCATCAAGGTTCATTCACTCCTGAGACTCTCTAGGAAAATAGCCATCTGGTCTACTCCCGGCCACACATGCCTATTGCATTGCTATAATCCAGCAAAAAAAAAAAAAAAAAAAAAAAAAAAAAAAAAAAAAAAAAAAAAAAAAAAACCCACAGTGTAACAAATCTGTCAAGATAGATTACTGCTCTTTTCCAAGAGAAGACGAAAGAATTGCAAGGTAGGGCCGTGGAGATGTAAATGCCTATAGGTAGAACAGAAGGCATGAGAAAAAGTGGGAGGCCAATACATGTAAAAGTTGAGACTGGGAAAGAGCATGGCAAAGAAACTTGAAGCTCATGGTCAGAATCATTTAGAAATACACAAGAAAATAGAAGGCACTAGGGAGAGGTTTTCATAACCGAATGCTTAGAACAAGAGGGGTGGCAATTTGCTAGCAGCGAAACTAGGCAGGGAATTTTTGTGCATAGAACCCAGGGAACTGCTTGGCCAGGGCCTTAAAAGACTATACAACAAGTTGTTGAGACTTGAATTCAAGAAATTAACTCAAACACAATGAAAATTATATTGTCCCTTCAGCTTCTAAATAGGAATTAACACAGATCCCTTGGCCTTGGACTTGATGGGAGGAAGTAAAGTAGCAAGGAAGAGATAACAGTAAAAGTGAGGAAGGGCCATAAAGGAAGAGGGAACCTAGAAGTGCCTGGAATAGAGTAACCAGTGCTGTGTCTAATAGTGTGAACACTATTACCTTTTGGTATCTGGGTAATATATTTGTACATGGTTTGATTACAGCATATGCCACTCTGCTCAGTAGCACTACTTTAGAGGAAAGGAGTGCTGGGAAGAACAAGTGGTGGGACACTGAATCATGGGGCGTGCTTTATAGAAGTGCTTCTTTTTTTTTTTTTTTTTTTTTTTTTTTTGAGATGGAGTCTTGTTCTGTCGTCCAGGCTGGAGTACAGTGGTGCAATCTTGGCTCAATGCAACTTCTGCCTCCCGGATTTAAGCCATTCTCCTGTCTTAGCCTCAAAAGTAGCTGGGATTACAGACATGTACCACCACACTCAGCTAATTTTTGCTGTTGTTGTTCTTGTTGTATTTTTAGTAGAGATGGAGTTTCACGATGTTGGCCAGACTGGTCTTGAACTCATGACCTCAAATGATCCACCCGCCTTGTCCTCTCAAAGTACTGGGATTACAGGTGTGAGCCACAGTGCCTGGCCACGGGAGTAGTTCTTAATCCTTCTGGTCTCAGGAACCTTTTCACTCTTGAGTTACTGAAGATCCCAAAGAGCTTTTGTTTATGTGGATTGTATCTGTTGATATTTACTGAATTAGAAATTTAAACAGAAGATTTAAAGTATTTCTTTACTAATTCATTTAAAGGTAATAAATTCATATAACAATAAATTAGCATAAATAACAAATTTTGTGTAAATAATATTTTACCAAAAAAGGTACAAAAAAGAGATATTTACATTCTTTTTTATAAATCCCTTAATATCTGGCTAAATAGAAGACAGCTGGATTTTTACAGCTATTTCTGCATTCAATCTGCTGTGATAGGCTGTTTTGTTTGAACTGCTTGAAGGAAATCCAGACTCACACAGGTATGTAGCTTGAAAAATGGAGGAGGAAGTTAGTAACTTTTTCAGAAAATTGTGTATATTTGTCTTCAGTACTACACTAAAACCTAACAAGTGGTGGTTTATTTTTTTTTTGAGATGGAGACTCGCTCTTGTCACCCAGGCTGGAGTGCAATGGTATGATCTTGGCTCACTGCAACCTCCGCCTCTTGGGTTCAAGCGATTCTCCTACCTCAGCCTCCCAAGTAGCTGGGATTACAGGTGTCCGCCACTACACCTGGCTAATTTTTGAATTTTTGGTAGAGACAGGTTTCACCATGTTACCCAGGCTGGTCTCAAACTCCCGACCTCAGGTGATCCCCCTGCCTCGGCCTCCCAAAGTGCTGGGATTACAGGTGTGAGCCACTACGCCTGGCCACAAGTGGTGGTTTCTTAAAACCATATGAATAAACTTTATCAATAAACCATACAAATAAACTTTTCATGCTTTGTTCCAGTAAAATCTATTGTTCTATATTGAATTTTGAATAGATAGATTTTTCTGTGCATGACTGTAACATCATGCACTGGTCATTTAGAAAATATCAGTCCATTGAGTTAGGCATATCTTCAAAATATTGACACAATTCATTATAAAATATCCCCCCAATCACATTTATTCAAATAACCAGTGGTCTAATTGGAAATGTCTCTATCCTTTGAAAAGCAGGCAAGCCAACAGAGGCATATACAAACTTTCCAAAATCCAAATTTTCTCTTGAAAAATCTCATTTTACTATTGCCCACAAATAACTTTAGCTTGTTTTTCTTGAAGTGACAAGCTCACTTTGTTCATTTCCAAGAAAATATTTGCCAATTACCCAAGTCTGAATATCCACAGTTTGTCAGTTTTTCTATCAAATAAAAATGGTGCTCTACAAAAAAAAAAAAAAAAAAAAGGCTAATTCAGTTTGCCATTCAGACGATCACAGAAGTGCTTCCCTAAAGGTAATCGTCATACTTCAATATGCAGCAGAAGTTCTTCATTCGGGTTTTCCATTTCTTGACTCCAAATATTAAAAGAATGTAGACTCAGGTTGGGGATTTAATAAAATTAGCAATTTTTACTTAGGAACAAGAACATTCTTGAAAGAAACTAACATTCTAAAACAGCGATTGGACAGTGGTGAAGACAATAATGACTCCTAGTATTGTTTACTGCTACTGCTTTGATTTATGTAAGAAACCAGAGGTTTTATCCATCAACCCTTTTGTAACAGCAGTGCAAATGCCAAAACAGTTATTAAAAAATGCAAATAACACTTGGTACTATTATAAAATAGTTTGACCTCCGTGACTCCATGAAAATTTCTCAAGGACCCCTAGAGGCTTGCCAATCCTACTTTGAGAACTGCTGGTCTACTGCACTGGCTGTGAAAGAAATTGTCCTAGTTGTCCAGATGATGGCAGCAGAAGATTTTACTCAGAGGAGAGATGGGAGAACCTTAGCCAGAACAAAAAAGGGCAACACTTGGTTAGAAATCCTGGGGAGGATGGGCGCTGTGCCTCATTCCTGTAATCCCAACACTTTAGGAGGCTGAGGCAAGTGGATCACCTGAGGTCAGGAGTTTGAGACCAGCCTTGCCAACATGGTGAAACTCCATCTCTACTAAAAATACAAAAATGAGCTGGGTGTGGTGATGCATGTGTGTAGTCCCAGAGAATTGAACCTGTGGGGCAGAGGTTGCTGTGAGCTGAATTGTGGCATTGCCCTCCAGCCTGGGTGACAGAGTGACCCCCTTTCTCAAAAAAAAAAAGAAAGAAAGAAAAAGAAAAGAAAAAAAGAAAACCGAGATCATCCTGGGGAGAGAGGTTACCTATTTTATCACAATGTAATCTACCCTGCCACATCTTGGAGTAATTTCACAATTGATAAACTGGCATATCCTGGGGGGAATTAATTGCTTGAGTTTTTAGGTGAATAATCTATGGACACTTGCTATTTATTGAGGCAGAATAGGTTGCAGGATATGCTAATTTTACACGTGATCAGAGTACTTATCCATGTGTTCATTCATCAGGGTTTTCAACAAGTACTTCTTGAACCACCTGCCAGGACAAGGCACTGTGAATAGAAGGCATGATCATTCCGTGCTGGTTGCTAGACAAGTTCAAAGAAGGCTAAGAGAGATGAGGATGAAATCTAACAGACACGGCTCTGCCTTCTTGGAACTTCAGAGAGGCCAGCAAGAGACAGGCCACAATGCTCAGAACCCAGTGTCCACATGTGAGTCCCACATGGGACACCAACAAGATTGGGTCACCCAGTAGCTCTGTCCCGCTGAAATGCCAAGTTTGCAATTCCAGGTTTAGTTCCCAGGTCTGACAGTCCCTATTCTTCCTCATGCCAGTTAATCACTTTATCAAAGCATTAGCAAGAAAAAAAATTTAAATCTTATGCCTTATTGAAATGCTGACTCTACTTTTGGCTTAAGAAACATCTCTTAATTGAATGACAGTTATCTCCTGGAAACTCTGAATTACCTTATGAATTTTATTCTTTTCTGTCCTATTTGAGCCACTTTTTCAGGTCTAAATAGATATTTGTTGCTTTTGCTGTGCAGAATATTTTCCCAACCTTTGGGTCCTAGCCCCCATTTTCTTTCACTGCAGTGTCCCTCTGAACCCCACCACTCTTAGTCTGCTCAGTTATGAAAGAAGCTGACTCCCGCTGCTGCCCTGAGCCAATGTTCTCTCCATTTGCCATGAGGACTTGATGAAGAATGGGCATGTGACTCCATCCAGGTCAGTCAGAATTCAAGTCAGACACTTTTTGAAGTCTTTGGACATAAAAGCCCTCCTTTACCTTCCAGAAGCTGTCTTATAGAAGGTGGTATAGGTACAGAGGTGCAGGAATTCATCTGCCAACACGAGGGGAAAGTCTCACTGCTAACAGAGCCCACAGAAGTTGGGGGGCAGCCAAGAAGTAGAGAGACTGAGGCCTGATTGCAGGTCCTGGCTTTGCCATGATGAAAGCCAGCTTTACCTCTGGACTTTTTGATTGTGTGAATCAATAAATTCCATTATTGGTCAGGCGTGGTGGCTCACACCTGTAATCCCAGCATTTTGGGAGGCCAATTCAGGAGGACTGCTTGAGGCCAGGAGTTCAAGACCAGTCTGGATAACATAGCAAGACCCCATCTCTATCAGAAAAAAATTAGCCAGGCATGGTGGTATACATCTGTAGTCCCAGCTACTTCGGAGGCTGAGAGGGAGGATCACTTGAGCCCAGGAATTTGAGGCTGCAGGGAGCCATGTTTGAGTCACTGCACTCCAGCCTGGGTGGCAAAGCAAGACCCTTCTCTAAATGAATAAATAAATAAATTATATTAGTTTTGGCTATTTTGAGCTGAGTTCCTATTATTCTTAAACAAAAGAGTCCTCATTGATACATCTCTCTGTCCCCAGACGCTAGGTACCAAACCACACAGGGAACCAAAGAACTCAATTTCCAAATATACCACACTTGGAAATCTTCATGCTTTTTGTTAATTTTTCCAGAACTAATAATTTCTTCATTTTCTCCACATTCCCACAGCACTTTATAGATGCCTAAAATTAAGAAAACTAATATTTTGTACTGAGGCATTTTGTTTTTATACGTGCCGTGGAAGTTTGAGCTGTTTAAGAGCAGGAATAACATCTTAATCATCTTTATATCTCTAATCCCTAGCATTACATTTAGCATCTAACACGTCCAATAAATGGTGGTCAAATTAAATTTACAGAATGGGAGAGAAGTATAACATTGGTTTTCTCTCTCTGGAGACTTCCACCCTAGCATCATAGTCTTTTGTCTGACCTAATAATGGAGGTTCTCAGTGCTGGTGTCTTGGCTGGTCTTAAGCCCATATGTTCTCAGATTCAATCCTAGACCTTTCCACTAATCTCCGTATCACAAAGTGGATGGCCTTTCATGTGTCTGGCTTCTGGCGAGGTTCCACCTACGGGTACTAGTGGAAATTTAGTGGATACAACAGAGAGAGAACCCAGAGTATTTCTCCCCTCCTCTCTGCCTCAAGTAAGATCTTAGATAATAACTGTGTTTTTTAAAAAAATAACCAGATCCTACCACTCAGGCATACTTTCATTTCAACTCAGCTGTTCCACAGCTCCTGGGTTCCAAGAACACTGCCTCCTCCTGTGGAAGGCGGGAGCCTCCTGCTCTTGCTAATCTCTTGGTTGCCTCACTGTCCTCTGTTTGGTTTCTCAGCATCTTTCATCACTTGTATAATTAATCCCAAGTATTTACACCCTCTGTCTGGAATACTGAGTGGTTTCTGTCTTCTTTTTGGAACCTGACAGATACTATGCCATCTATTTTTTTTAATGCCAGTATCATTTAATTATGTGTTTGTGTACGGAGCCTTTAGACACACAATACAGTTATGTATCTCCTCCATAACACAGTTATTTCCAGGAGTCCTTGTTAAAATACAAAATCTTTGTGTAACATATTTTTCCTAAGTCATATCTTCCATAAATAACTTAGGGCTAAGTTATGGTTCATCTGATCTCATTGAGACACAAACCCACACAGTTTCTGCAGCTCTCACTCTCTGAGCACAGCTAAGATAAACTGACCATTCTCTTCACCCAGAAGAGCTATATTGGAAGCAAACTCATTTGAAACAAGGAAGTTTAATGTACCCACGTTCTTCCGCTGGGTAACTTATTCTGGCAGGAGTGGTGAAGCAAGAAAATGCTGAAGATCTTCAGGCAGAAAGACTGCGGTCAGCCCATGACAGAGACGGGGGTCCTTGCTTGGTATAATTTCTCTTTAGGGAGGGAAAGGCAGGTTTCCAGCCACACCAGAAAAATCGCCAATTAATTCGACTCAAGAAAGAGTGATTTCTATTCACCAAAATTGAGTATTTACTATACATCAGTCATGGTGCAAGGTGTTAGGGTACAGTAAGCATACAGGCAAAACTGTGAAGTGGTTCAAGTCCACCTTGATTATCCAAACACTCAGATCATTCACTCTTGTATCAAGCTAACTTTCCTTCTGTCAGAGTCTTTGGTCCTACCAAAAGTTGACATATGAAGATCAGTTACACTCAAGTGCGTATCACTACTGGTAACTTGGAAAATTTTCCTGAGTGGAGTTTGCATTTCAATGGGTATTGAAACCTTAACATAAAGGATTTAGTCTTCTTCAGTAAAATGTGAAAGAGCTTGGTGAGGTAGTTATCTGAGGGCCAGGATGCCTTCCCATCCTCTCAAATAAGATCACTATTTCTTGACCTACATTTTCTGCAGCCCCACTCAGAAGGTACTGAAAGCCTTTCAAAAAATATCCCATTCCCACACCATTTTTGATAGAACATGTATAAGTAAAGCTACTAACTTTATGTTAGAAAAACAAAAAAGGACTTCCCTATGAACAGCTCAGCAAATATTTCAAAGCATAATCTTACTCTTACCCCAACCTCCCCTCCTCTCCCCTACCCCTCCCCTTTCTTACCCCCTCCCCTTCTGCCCTCCCCTCCCCTTCTCCTCCCCTTCCTTTCTGCTCCCTTCCCGAAAATTTAGTCCAATGTCTACAAGATAGAGCCAAGCAAGGTGGACACTGCATGATGACAGGAGGGACAACGCAGCCTAGCCCAGGATGCCAGAACCCAAGCTGAGTGAGACAGGCATCTGTGCAGTGTGAGGGTGAGAGGTGAAGTAGTAATGGGGTATTTGCTACACACAGAAGAATGAGCCAAATCAGAAACTATGTTGGGGATAATGGAAGCCAGGTTTCTCACTGTTGGAGAAGGAAATTACAAATATAGAAATGGAGAAAACTAGAATGAACACTGTAGTGCTGGATTAGAATTGGATATATGAGTGTGAAATCATGTTTTAATGTAAATAAGTATAGACATGTAGATGTTTATCTGTGCGTATACATTCTCAACCACTGTTTATCAAGAGTGCCTCAGAGTAGCAACATTCCAACAGCAATGAGCTTACCCAAATCTTGGTTTTCTCAATACTATTTTCTACTAAAAGAAATCAGGGCTCCTTGGTTCTAGGGCTGGGGAAAGAAAAGTATAAAATGATCAAGGAACATAGAATAGCTGCCAGAAAGTAAGTACATGGGGACATGACAAAAGGACACACAAGTCAGCTTGAAGGTGCTCCTGCTGGGCAAAACAAAAATTTTGAGCATCAGAATAAACAATGATAACAACAGATTACAGCCTATTAAATAACACACATACCTCTAAATCTATGCTGGAAATAAATGAATAAATTACAGGTTTAATGAGGAACAGAATATTTACATACTCTTAAAAGAATCCCTTCGCAACAAATATTTACAAAGGACATAATAACTTTACAACAAAGACATCTAGCAGACACCATCTGATATAGTTTGGCTATATCCCCACCCAAATCTCATCTTGAATTGTAGCTCCCATAATTCCCACATGTTATGGGAGGGACCCAGTGGGAGGTAATTGAATCATGAAGGTGGTTTCCCCCATACTGTTCTCGTGGTAGTGAATAAGTCTCAGGAGATCTGATGGTTTTATGAGGGGAAACTGCTTTTGCTTGATTTTCATTCTCTCTCTTGCCTGCCACCATGTAAGATGTGCCTTTTGCCTTCTGCCATGATTGTGAGGTCTCTCCAGCCATGTGGAACTGTGAGTCCATTAAACCTTTTTTTCTTTATAAATTACCCAGTCTCAGGTAATTGAAGGACACATGAAGGAAACATGAAAACTAAATGGACAAGTTATTCTTGAATGGATTGAGTGGTTAATAATAAAGCCAAGTTTGTGAAAATGAAAGCTTGTCTCATTTTCTTTATTGTGGTTGAATCCAATTTAAATTAAAATATGAAATGCTTAACAATCATAAAATCAATATTTGCTGCGGTAAACAAAAGAGATCTACACTAGTATTTACAACTTTTTAATTTGTTTAAAAAGGAAGAAATATAACCATTTTAACACACATTTAAACCTTTTGCCTCTAGGAGATATATCAGTTAACACACAATATTCAAGGAAATCAGTGCTGTATAGATATTTTTGGTCTATTAAGGTGCAATTTATCATACAGAACCAACACAACATTGCAGCAGAAACCATAAGTTACAAAGCAGTAACTCTCACAGACAGTAATTAGAACCCCTGTCCTACATGCCCCTCCAGATATAGCAACTTACATTCTTCGAGAAAACAGGTTCTTTCTCTGACCGGGATACTTCACAGGTCTTTCCAAACTAAAGAAACACTTTTCCACTCAACAATGGCTTCTAGAAACCATTAGAACTTTTAGTTTTACAAGTTACAATTAATTAGTATTCCTTCAAAAAGAAACTATTTTCAAAAGATAATGTATTTTACTTGTTATATTAACTTACAGTACATTTGATTTCAAGCAGAGAGATAATTACCAAAGACAGCAAATAAAATTTTTTTTAAATATTTGATTCATTAAATAATTGCTACAGATCAATCTTCTAAAAGCCTTAAACTAGACACCGAGGGGAAAAGAACATTGACCAAAGTATTAGCTTCACTCTTCAGGAGCTCATCTTATGCAACAGTATCCATCACTATTACACAATTTACTGATATTCAGTTACTCTATCAACATTGCAGGATAAGGTTTATTATTAAAATCTACATTCAAGCCAGGCGTGGTGGCTCACGCCCGTAATTCCAGCAATTTGAGAGGCTGAGGCAGGCAGATCACTTGAGGTCAGGAGTTTGAGACCAAACTGGCCAACACTGCAAAACCCCATCTCTACTAAAAATACAAAAATTAGCCAGGTGTGGTGGCAGGTGCCTGTCATCCCAGCCACTAAAGAGGCTGAGGCAGGCGAATCATTTGAACCCGGGAGGTGGAGGTTGCAGTGAGCCGAGATCATGCCACTATACTCCAGCCTCAGTGACAGAGTAAGACTCAGTCAAAAAAAAAAAAAAAAAAAACTACATCCAGAGGAAGAGAGATATAAGAAACAAATCATCAAAATCCAGGGAACTCAGGTAAACTTACGTTAGAAGATGACAAAAGTATAGCATGTGTCAAGTCTTAAATGTGGTTATTAAGTTAATGCTTAGTGTCCCTCCGTTTGTACCAGAAAGAGCAAAAGAAACACTACTCTTATCCTCCACCAAAAACAAACCAAAGAAAAGATAATAGGTTAAAATTAAGATCAAGCTCCACTTGACAAAATTAAGAGATGGAGGGACATGCATAAAAGGAAAAGTGAGTTTTGCCATGGAAATGGGTTGAAGGGCTTATGGACCCATTATATATTTATAGGAGACTGAAGTAATTTTTTCCACAAATTGACAGAATAATGACCCACACAAGACTGCATCCTGCTTTGCTGCCAAAACACCAGGCAAAAACGGGCAACGTGTTCATCATGCCTGAGGGCAGCTGTGACTGCACTGGTACTATGTTATATGTTAGTTTCAAACCATGTTAATGTCATAAACTGGCAGTCATAGAATTTTGTCAACTATTAGCCAGTTCATTATTAACATTACTGAGTGAATATTATATATGGTACAATTCATTACAGTGTAAATAGCCATTTATACCCTGAGGAATTCCTCACCAAGACTATAAGGAATATTTTTGATCAGTGGAGGAGACACACTAAGTAGCTTTATCCCATTGCCCTTAACTCTTACATTGTTCATTTTATTAAAGGTATCATGCAATGAGAGTTAGCAACATAATCACTGCAAAAATTATCCTTATAGGAAAACATAATCTACTTTTTATGAATTGGAATAACAACAAAATATTAAGCAGAATCACTTGTTTCAAAAAAAAGTATCACAATCCTATCATTTGAGATGTAAGTTTCCACCTAACATCACTGAGAGCTGTGACTAATTCAGTCTCTATGGCCAGGTAAAATTTTTAATACATTCTGAAGTTTGCAGTGTTAACCATATCTTCATGCAGGTTGAAGTAGACATATTTCATGGGTTTTAATATATGTCAAACAATGCTAACTGTGAATATCCATGAGTGCAAATATGAGACAGTAAGTTAGTAAAGAGATCTAAGCCAGCTGGGCTTGATGGCCCAGGCCTGAAATCCTAGCACTTTGAGAGGCCAAGGCAGGAGGCTCACTTGAGGCCAGGAGCTGGAGACCAGCCTGGGCAACATAGCAAGACCCCATTTCTAAAAAAAAAAAAAAAATTAGCCAGGCATGCTGGTGCATGCCTGTCGTCCTATGTACTCTGGAGGCTGAGGTGAGAGGATCACTTGAGTCCAGGAGTTGGAAGCTGCAATTAGCCAAGATGGTACCACTGCACTCCAGCCTGGGTGACAGAGTGAGACCCTATCACTAAAAAAATTTTAAAAAGAGAGAGAGAGAGATCTCGTGTTCTTTGTGACACTGAAGCTCATAGGAAATTGGTTCCTATAAATTAGAATTCTACAAAGGAGTTGTTGGCAGAGACTTTTGTGTTGTGTTTTGTTGTGTTTCATTGTCTCTCCACAGCCATGTTTGGGGGAGTTCCTTGGTGACAATTTTTAACGGAAAGAGGCTCTCACTTTGCGGCCTTTCAGAGGCTGTGGTGGGCGGTGATTGCTCACTAGAAAAGCTGCTGCTTCACCCTCCGCTGTGCACAGGAGACTGCGGAATTTGGCCAGCTGTAGAAGAAAAGAGTTAGCTTCAGCATAGAAATTCCCACCAATATTAATGAATTACCCTGCATAAAGAATTAAGATATATTTATAACCAGGAACAAAAAATATTGCAACGAAATTTTTCTGTTACACGTCACATAAAATAAAGAAACTCTTTTGCTAAATTCTCATCGCTCTACAAATACCTACAGGTTCCAAAATTAAATGTATAAGCATTTTTAAGTTTATGATCAAAGTAACAAGAGGAAACATCTAGAGTGTGGTTTAAAGAGTAAATATCTAGAAATCAGAGAACGTTTTTCAATGTTTTTCAATCTATAAACACACACACACACATTTTATGACAAAAATGAACTCAACTATATATGCTGTTTTGAAACCTGATTTTTTCACTTGGTATATATACTAGCCATCTTTGCATAACAATAAATATCAACCTACATCACTATTTTTTATTGCTGAAAATTTTTCTATTATAAATATGTTTTATAAATTTTTAACAATCCCTTGGTGGTTTAATATTATTTATTAAAATTTAGTACAGGCCTAAAGTGAAGTTGAAAAAATTAAAACTAATTTTATCTTCTCAAAAATATACACCAAAATTATATTGTCAATTAATAAAAGTAAATCTTTGGTGTTTGTTTTATTTTGATGAAGACAAATTAGGAATGAGAACCTACATTCTCTAAACTTCGTTAACCATTTAATCTCAGAGTCAAGCAAATTCAGACTAGGATGCATCCTTTAGGTTTTCATCAAATACCTGATGCCTAAAATGTTTCTTATACAGTACTAACCAGGATGGGGGGCAGAGGGGAGGGAGGGCCTTTATAAGAAATAGGCAACAGTTTATAACTATGCTCTATGGCAACAGGATCAACCATCATATATACAAGCAACCATGTTTTCCACATGTGGTATTTTGAGGGTTTTATTTGTTTGTTTGCTTGTTTTTTGAGACAAAGTCTTGCTCTGTCGCCCAGGCTGGAGTGCAATGGCACAATCTCAGCTCACTGCAACCTCCGCCTCCCAGGTTCAGGCAATTCTCCTGCCTCAGCCTCCCATGTAGCCGGGACTACAGGCACGTGCCACCACGCCCAGCTAATTTTTGTAGTTTTAGTGGAGATGGGGTTTCACCATGTTGGCCAGGATGGTCTCGATCTCTTGACCTCATGATCTGCCCTCCTCAGCCTCCCAAAGTGCTGGGATTATAGGCAGGAGCTACCGCACCCAGCCATTTTGAGTTTTTGTTTGTTTGTTTTTAAGTACAGATACGGGAAGGAGACAAACGTTTACAACATACTATTACTCATGTTTCAATAAACCAGATCATTATAGCTAAAACCACATGAGGCTTAAGAGAATCTCTGGTCAAGTAGCAGAGGCTAACAGCAGAGGCTAACCTCTGAGACCACAGGAAAGACACCTAGTCTTCTGCAGATCATGACGATCCAGGTCTGTCTGGAGTGGTCATTCCAGGTGGCTGTGCAGGAATTCTGAGTCCTGAATTAAAGCATGGGTCCACAGGCTTCATCAAGCAACCTGCCTCCACAGTGATACCCCTGATTGCTCCGAAGACGTTGGCTTTATTTTTCTCCCACAACCCCAGTTCCTGCCCCTGTTCAATCTCTCTGGAAGTTGATCATGGCTCCCTGCCCCAGCAGCACTTTCAGCTCACCAGTCTAGAATTGGATCCGACTTCAGCTCCTTCTCTGACCAGCCTGTGTATTTTGGTAAGAGTTCCTAGAGCTGTTCTGATGTCTCGTCAAACCCCTTCCTCTTATAACTGGATCCCACCATCACTTGGCCCAGCTAGGTCAACCCTGTATTTGCCAGTCCCCATTCAGATTTGCTTCTCTTGGCTCTAGGTGTCCTCCACTACTGCCCTGGCCTTAAAATGCACATCCCCGGCTGGTTCCCACCGGTCTTATCCCTTTATGTGGTTCCAGGCTTTTTCCAGGCAGGCAGCAAAGCTGCCCCCTGTCACTAAGGCTGACTCAGTACCTACAGGTTCCCAGTAGAAATGTTCCCAGTTCAGCCTTGAGGCTGAAGCAGGTATGACCTGTTTTGCTGGTTTCCTTGACTCTAATACTGAAATTCTAATTTCATTGTGTAGCAACTCCAATAAGCTGAAATACTCTTCTTCTATGGTTCTGTAAACAGCTTTATGTCACTCTTATGCTCAAACCTCTTTGATAGCACTCGACTGCCTGCCAAAATTGAGCAATAATAAAAATAAGTTATGTTATGGAAAATGATGGACTAGGCACTGTGTTAAGTGCTTTACATTACCTCAGTTAATCTCCAAAATATCCCTATCAATAATATATAATTATTCCATTTTACAGATGAGAAACTTGAGGGGTAGCTGAGAAGTTTCAATAAATAAGCCATCTTGACAAGCCATGCACAAACCAGAGAGAAACTTGTTTTGTGTTTCCCCATTTTCCCCTATCCTTTTAATTTACATTTTATTATGTAAATATTCAAAAGGACACAAAGGTAGAAAAAGCAACATCATAAATCACCAGGAATCCATGACCTAGCTTCAACAATCATCAACACACAGCCAATTTTTCCATCCATTCTCCCACCAAAGCTCTCTTTGCATTTGCCATCCTACCCAAACTAGGCTATTTTTAAGCAAATTCCAAACATCATATCATTTTAGTGTAAACATTTCCAAATACATCCCTATAATACGTCACATTTCTAACATTTTTATAGGTACCCAAAACAAACATGTCAGCATGGCTTCCAAGCCCCTTGACCACCCAGTTCTAACTAACCTTCCTAGATGGATCTATTACATCCACATGCATGTCTCACTCTAAGCCAGTTTTGGGAGGGGTGGTCCCAAAGCATCTGAATGAAAATACTTTCAGTTAATTCTTAAAAATTCAGAACCCTGGACCCTACCCCAAACTTGTGAATTGGAATTTCTAATAAGGTCCAAGGATTCATTTTTTTCCTTTCTTTCTTTTTTTTTTAAGATAGAGTCTCACTCTGTCACCCAGGCTGGATTGCAGTGGCATAATCTTGACTCACTGCAACCTCCAACACCTGGGTTCAAGCAATTATCATGCCTCAGCCTCTGGAGTAGTTGGGGTTACAGGCAGGCGCTACCACGCCAATTTTTTTTTTTTTTTTAAGTGGAGACAGGGTTTTGCCATGTTGGCCAGGCTGGTCTTGAACTCCTGGTCTCAAGTGATCCTCCCGCCTCAGCCTTTCAAAGTGCTGGGAGAAAGATTCTCCCGAGGGCCTGAAAGCTTAAGGGAATGAATAACTCCTCCCTCCTCAGGCCCAGTCCCAAGGTGCAAGGCCACTTGCTCCAGCAGTGTGTGTCAGCAAGATAGCAGAAGCAGGAAGAGAGCTGGCCGGAAGACACACACCCCCTGAAGACCCAGAGGGAGGCCGTACGGGTACTATGCAGCGGTCACATCAGACTAGGACGCTTCCTGTTTACAGAGGACGATAGAGTCCCTGCCCCATCCTCACGTGGGGATGACACCATTTTAGGCCTCCCCCCGTCTGCACCCAGGCGCTCATTACAACATCGTGTTGCTCCACATCGCCTCGTGTTGTCTGTCTGTTGGCGCGCTCTCAGGGTTCAAACCGATACACAAGCCTTGCATCTAGTATCAGTACCCGCCCTACTGTCCATGGCAGCCCCTCCGAGCTGCCATGAGTGTTATCAGTCTTTCCACTACGGAGGAAAAATACAACAATCCTTTACTTACCATACTCATACAGAAAAATCCTGTTATGGAATCTTAATCGAGGAATATGTTGAATCAGGGAAAAGTTATTATAAAGTAAAAAATCTAGGAGTATCTGGCAGTCGTAATGGGACTACATGTCCAAAAGGTAAGCAGTGGCTTTGCTTCACCAAAATTGGACAATGGGGAGCAAACACTCAAGTGCTAGATGATATAAAGAGAGAACAGATTACAGCCAAACAAAAGCCAACAGCCCCCCTCCAAAATCACCCGTGGCATTTCCATCCCTTTATATAAAACTACAAGCAGACATATCCCATCCTAAGCCAGGAAAGAACCTGTTTGTAGATATAGGAGAATGCATCGCGCTTACCATGAATGTGTGCAATCGCTGGGTATGCGGGGGAGCCCATATGAGTGAACAGTGGCCACGGTATGGAATAGACTCTATTCCCCCTTACTTACTAGCATCCCAAAACTCCAGCCTCACTTTCACTCCTCAGGAATGCCCACAGTCCTGGACACTTCCAGTAACAGGGACGGTGTGCATATCCCGCAGGTGAAATAAAACCCATCACGCCATAGGTGAAAGCCCCTGTCACCAAACCCTAACAGTCAATGCCTCCACAGCAGAGTGGTAGCCGAAATTACCCCACGGAGCTTGGTCTCCTTCTAACTTAAGCTACCTCAATTATGTCTTGCCAAAAAAGGCCTGGTACTGAACCAACACCATTAACCCTATGCCGCATACCCCAGCCTAAGTGCACTATGGGACAATCCTATTAACACCAGCCTACAATAGATTGCCCCTGATGGATTCTTTTGGTTATGTGGAACCCAGGCATACTCATGGCTACCTTATCACTGGCAAGGTACTTGCTTCCTAGGCACAATTAAACCTGGATGCTTTTTTACCTCCAAAGCAGGCGGGCAACACCCTCGGAGTCCCTGTGTATGATAACCTAACCAGAGAAAAATGATCCTTGGAGGTAGGAGGGAGCCAAAGATGACAAGAGGACAAGTGGCCTCCACAACGGATCATCAAATATTGTGGCCCTGCCACTTGGGCTGAGGATGGTTCATGGGGTTATTGCACTCCCATATATATGCTAAATGGAACAATTAGACTACAAGCTGTTCTAGAGATAATCACTAACCAAACCACCTCAGCCCTAGAAATGCTCTCACAATAAAACCAAATGTGCATGGCAGTTTATCAAAACAGGCTAGCACTAAACTACTTATTAGCAGAAGAGGGTGGGATGTATGGTAAGTTTAATATCTATGATTGCTGTCTTAACATAGACAATCATGGAAAAGTGGTTCTAGAAATCGCTTCAAACATCAGAAAAGAAGCCCATGTATCAGTCCAAACCTGGAAGGGATGGGACCCAACAAACCTTCTAGGAGGGTGGTTCTCTAATTTAGGAGGACTTAAAACACTGATAGGGACAGTAATCTTCATCACTGGGAGCCTCCTGTTTCTCCCCTGTGTTATCCCACTAATAATAAAAGCCATTAAAACTCTTGTTGAAACTACAGTTAACCTCCAGGACAATCCAGACGATGCTCCTGCTATAATGACACGATGGATACCAACTCGTCTCTCAAGAATACCCCCGAATTAAGTTTTTCTTTTTCCAAGGTGCCCACGCCACCCCTATGTCACTCCTGAAGTAGTTATTGAGAAAGTCATCCCTTTTCCCTTTTCTATAACCAAACAGACAGGAATGAGATTCTCCCGGGAACCTGAAAGCTGGGCAGGGGGTGAATAACTCCTCCCTCCTCAGGCTGAGTCCCAAGGCACAAGGCCACTGACGCCAGCAGCATGCGTCAGCAAGATAGCAGAAGCAGGAAGAGAGCTGGCTGGAAGACACATATCCCCTGAAGACAGAGAGAGAGGCCGTCCGGGTACCACATAGCAGTTACATCAGACTGAGACACTTCCTGTTTACAGGAGACTATAAAACCCCCGCCTGCTCTGTCCTCACTTGGGACTGACACCATTTTAGGCCTCAGCCCGTCTGCACCCAGGCGCTCATTAAAACAACGTGTTGCTCCACACCGCCTCGTGTTGTCTGTTGGCCCACTCCCAGGGTTCGAACCGATAAAAGAGCCTTACATCCCCGGGTGCAGACGGGTTGAGGCCTATGGCTTCAGCCCCAAGTGAGGACGGGGCAGGGGTTTTATAGTCCTCTGTAAACAGGAAGTGTCCCAGTCTGACGTAACTGCTAGGTAGTACCCAGATGGCCTCCGTCTCGGTCTTCAGGGGGTATGTATCTTCCGGCCAGCTCTATTCCTGCTTCTGCTATCTTGCTGACGCAGGCTGCTGGTGCAAATGCCCTTGCACCTTGGGACCGGGCCTGAGGAGGTAGGAGTTATTCATTCCTTTAAACTTTCAGGCCCTCGGGAGAATCTTTCACTGGGATTACAGGGGTGAGCCATGCGCCCAGCCTGAGAAAGAGCTGTTATCCAGACTATATAAAGGACTCTTGCAAACAACTCAATGTAAAAATGGACAGATGATTTGAACAGATACTTAACAAAAGGAAATACATACATAGCCATTAAGCATATAAAAAATTTTCAAAATCAGTGGTCATTAGATAAATGCAAATTAAAATCACACATACCCACTAGAATACCTAAAGTTGGAAAAATTAACAATGCCAAATGCTTGCAGGGGTATGAAGCAACCAGAAATCTCATACAGTGCTGGTGGGAATTTAATATGACACAGCCACTTTAGAAAATAATATAGTAGTACTTTACTCAGCCGGGCACAGTGGCTCATGCCTGTAATCCCAGCACTTTGGGAGGCTGAGGCGGGCAAATCACTTGAGGTCAGGAGTTCGAGACCAGCCTGGCTAACATGTTGAAACCCTGTCTCTACTAAAAATACAAAAATTAGCTGGGTGTGGTGGTGAGTGCCTGTAATCACAGCTACTAAGGAGGCTGAGGCAGGAGAATTGCTTGAACCCGGGAGGTGGTGGTTGCAGTGAACCAAGATCACACCACTGTACTCCAGCCTGGGCAACAAAGTGAGACTCCTTCAGAAAAAAAAAAAAAAAAAAAAAGAAAAGAAAACAATATAATAGTACTTTACAAAATTAAACAAACATGACCTAGTAATTCCAGTCCTAGGTATTGACACAAGACACTTAAAAATGTGTGCACACAAAAGTGTGCAAATTACTCCTAATATCCATATATGGATTGCCATTATTCATAACGGCCAAAAATTAAAAGCAAACCAAATGTCCATCAACTGTGAAATATATTTTTAAAATATAATGTATCCATACCATGGAATATTACACAGCAATAAAAATTAATGAAATGGGTCAGGTACCATGGGTCACACGTATAATCCCAACACTTTGGGAGGCCAAGATGGGTAGATCCCTTGAGGCCAGGAGTTCAAGACCAGCCCGGCCAACATTGTGAAACCCCATCTCTACTAAAAATACAAAAATTGGCTGAGCGTGGAGGTGGGTGCCTGTAGTTCCAGCTACTCAGGAGGCTGAGACAGCAGAATCACTTGAACCTGGGAGGTGGAGGTTGCAGTGAGCCAGTATCACGCCACTCCACTCCAGCCTGGGCAACAGGGCCAGACTCTGTCTCTGGGAAAAAAATAAAATAAAATAAAATGGATGAATCTTAAAAAGATTATACCAGTAAAAGAATTCAAACACAAAAATCTACTGTATGACTCATTTAAGTAAAATTCTAGAAAAAGTAAAATTCTAGCGACAGCACATCAGTTGTTGCCTAGGACTATAGTGAAGAAGGTGAAGGACTGCAAGAGAGCACCAGAAAATTTTTGGCTGACATCTCTATCTTTTATTTATTTATTTTGAGATGGAGTCTTGCTCTGTCACCCAGGCTGGAGTGCAGCAGTGCAATCTGGGCTCACTGCAACCCTGCCTCCCGGGTTCAAGTGATTCTCCTGCCTCAGCCTCCTGAGTAGCTGGGATTATAGGCGTACACCACCACATGTGGCTAATTTTTGTATTTTTAGTAGAGACAGGGTTTTACCATGTTGACCAGGCTGGTCTCGAACTCCAGACCTTAGGAGATTCACCCGCCTTGGCCTCCCAAAATGCTAGGATTAGAGGTGTGAGCCACAGTGGTGGTTGAGAACTACATCTTGATTGCAGTAGTTATAGCATGTCTATATACAGTTACCAAAATCAGCAACCACACACTTAAAATTCATGAGTTTCACTGCATGCAAATAATATCATAATAAAAAAGGATTATTTTTCTTTAAAAGGAGAGTAGAAACAAAGCTAAGTATTTTGCATATTGAATTTCAGCTAAGTAACCCAATGTTGATGATTTAAGATAACCCAAAGAGACTTGGCAAGAGAAGTTGGCCCTCCAGAGAAAATGACAGATTTGTCTTCAAAAGGATCAGAAAATAGTACATTTATCTGCTCACTGGCATGGCAGTTAAGAATTTAGTCCTCAATGAGTGACTCTGAGAGAGAAAAATGGACTTAAATCAAGAAAAAGAAAATGAAAAACATCTGATTTGCCCCTTAGGTCAAACTGTGACTTGACAGGAAACTGTGGAGAAAACCCTAGGAAAAAATCCAGACAACACTATACTTAGTATTCATATCTCCTTGGGCATTTCTTGATTGTGACAGTGTCTCAGACTTACCTTGTTTTTGATGACCTTGGCAGTTTTAATGACCTTGAGAATACTGACTATTTTATAGAATGTCCCCTGACTGGATTTTGCCTGATATTTTTTCATGGTTAGACTGGGACTGAATTTTTTTTCTTTTGCTTTATTCTTTAACTTTTAAAACCACCACAATATCAGATTTTAATAAATTGAATTGTTACTCAAATAACTTTCTCAATTTGGTTAAAAACTAAAATATGTGAAAGTGTTCCTACTAGAGGAGATTTAAGTGAATGCTCCAAAGTGAATTAACAATCACTTCAGAGCTCTAAAACACAGCTATTATTTTATATACTGTTCTGCATAAAAACCACATTAATAATAGTAATCCATTGAGCCTCAAATAAGACAAAGTAGTGAATCCACAGCTAGGCAGTCATAATTTCTAAACTTGCAGGTAGATATTTTTAATAAGGTTAACTTTATTATTTTTAAGGAACTAAACTATATATTTTGATATATTCTCCTCCAGATCACTGGTGGATTGAAAGCAAAAAATTAAACAAAAAGTTATTTTCCAAGTGGCTTTAAGAAATAACAGTGTCCTTGAAATATGATGGAAAACATGATTCCCTTATTAATCACCTTGATGTTATAGTTTATTCATTCTTAATATCATTCAGTTCAAATTTAATAAAGAAATATAAAAGTAAACCATTTAGCATGTGACAGGGAGAAAAATGAATTCCCTTATTAAGGACTCTGAATCAGTAACAGGTCATTTTTCTCATGATACAATGATAGAAAAATTCACAGGAGTTTTCATATCAGTCAAGCTCTGGATTTCTACACAGACCTTTGTAAAATGTTTTAAAAAGTATACACACTAGGTTATTATTTGCCTTTAATCCTAAAAACAAGGTCAACAAGGAGAAACACCCAACAGAAAAAAGGATGTGTTCAATGCTCCAAGGGGAAATGCTGCCTGAAATAATCTCGGTAAAGGTGGGCCAGCTCTGGTATCATTAGGAGGAAAAATAAAGAGGTAGGCAGGTGGGCAAGCCCAGTACATGTGTACTTTATTAGCTGCAAAAATTACTAGACTATCACGCCTGTAATCCCAGCACTTTGGGAGGCTGAGGTGGGCAGATCATGAGGTCAGGAGATCGAGACCATCCTGGCTAACATGATGAAACCCCGTCTCTACTTAAAATACAAAAAATTAGCCAGGCGCGGTGGTGGGCGCCTGTAGTCCCAGCTACTCGGGAGGCTGAGGCAGGAGAATGTCGTGAACCCAGGAGGCGGAGCTTGCAGTGAGCCGAGATCGCACCACTGCACTCCAGCCTGGGCAACAGAGCGAGACTCTGTTTCAAAAAAAAAAAAAAAATTACTAGACTATGTTCATGGTAAGATATTGCACCTAATTCAAAAAGAACAACAAAAACAAAATGAACGAAGAAGCACAGCATCCAAGAACACACAGCATCCACCCATCAGATTGGCCAGCCCCCTGGTTCAGCGCTCCAAGCACAGTTTTTGAACATTAAAGACTGGATATCCTGACTGGGCGCAGTGGCTCATGCCTGTAATCCTAGCACTTCGGGAGGCCGAAGCAGAAGGATCATTTGAGGCCAGAAGTGGATCACTTCAAGACCAGCCAGGGAAATAACGCAAGATCCTGTCTACACAAACTTTTTCAAAATAATAAGCCAGTCATGGTGGCGTGCCACTGTAGTTCCAGCTACATGGGAGGCTGAGGCAGGAAGATGAATGGCTTGAGCCCAGGAGTTCAAGGTTGGGGTGAGGTATGGTTGCATCCACTCCACACCAGCCTGGTTGACAAACTGGATATCCTGAGTCTGGCAGACTCTTGGCCTACAGGGGAAGCTCCATAAGCATTTAACAGAAGAATGAGTGACTAGATGTCTACACAAAAAGAGCCTCCCCACAGCCTCTCTACAAATGCTTTAAGCATTAAGCCCCTCAGACAGCCCAACAAAAGTTTTTGTCAACAAATGCCAAAAGATCAACAATTTCTCCTCTCCCTCTCACTCCCCTCCCCTTTCTCTCTCTTTTCTCTTCTTACAGTATAGTAAGAACACTTAAATGAGATCTACCCTCTTAACAAAAGAAATTTTTTTGAGACAAAAGTCTTGCTCTGGAATGCAGCGGCATGATCCTGATTCACTGCAGCATCTGCCTCTTGGGTTCAAGCAATCCTCCCACCTCAACCCCTCGAGTAGCTGGGACTACAGGCACGCACCACCACACCTGGCTAATTTTTGTATTTTTTGTAGAGACAGGGTTTTACCATGTTGCCCAGGCTGGTCTCAAACTCCAGGGCTCAAGGGATCCACCCGTCTCAGCCTCCCAAAGTGCTGAGATTACAGGCAGGATCCACTGTGCCCAGCCTACCCACTTAACTAGTTTTTAAGTGTACAAAACAACAATTTCTTACACTTAGCAGGCACACATTTCTTAAGGCACTGCACAAATCACTGTCCTCAAGTTTCACTTGGAAATTTGTAGAAGCAGGTGTGGAGACTCAGGTCAGAAAGAAAAATGTCACCTTCTATAAGTAGCCTGTCTCTGATTTTTTTGTTTGTATCTCAGCCTGTTTATATCCCCATATCAAACAGCAACAAAACAAAAGCAAATGATTATAGTGCTCAAAATGATGCTTCACTTTCATCAGTGTCGCTATGCACATTTCTAAGAAGTGGCAAATAAATCGTCTAATCACAGAAGGTCAAATATGAAAGGCACACAGATCTCATCTAGCCCAATCACCCATCTGATGAATAAAGAGAAAACACAGACTTCAAAACACAGCAGAAATTAAGGGCAGGGTTAAAAAAAAAAAAAAAAAAAAGCCCACTTTCCTCTGAGGGAATCAGTATCAACCTGGAAGAGATTATGTACCTGTTGAGAGCTGACGTTTATTGGTTGCTTTAAAACAATCCATATGACACTCTCAAGAAGAGGTGGAACTGTAAGAGAACCAGGATATGTCCAGTAGTCCCAGGATGGTGGAAGCAGAGATAATGGGTCAAAATTTGTGAATCGAGTTTGTTTACCCTGGGGGAACAAAAAGAATTCCCACAAATTACAATGGGATAGCTTTACACAGACCTCAAAAAACATACATCCATGCACATCCATTATAATTCCGTAAATAGAGAATATCTGCATCCAGAGTTATCTAATATCTTCTTTTAGTATCTTTTAAAAAGCATCTATCTTCATCTTAAAAATTTTAGATAAAGTAACATATCATATAGATTTATTTAAGAAGCATAAGGTTTGTTTTAATATAAGTGGTCCCTTAAATGTGTTACAATTAAAGGCTTACTCTGTAATATAATACCAGAGACGAATTATGCATAAGTATATGTATTCATTTTGATTTTAGGTAATTTAAGACCTTTACATTCAAAAGATAAGTGATAATAGGTTACTTCTGCTTTTTTTTCATCAAGTATGTTGCAAACTTCAAAGCAGGCAGCATATGTCTAAGTCTTTAAAGGAAGATAAGAAAATGTGGGAGAGAACAAAAAATACGTTAATTATTAACAAATAGTAATTAATTTTACCTTTTCTTTAATGGAATCCAAAATGTCAGTAATCTTTTGCAGTTGGGAATTAGGTTCACCAATCTAAAAACATGAAATTTCAAAAGAAATGGTTACTGTAGCAGATCAAATCTGAATCACTCAATTTCAGCCACTATTTTAAAATTATTTTTTAAAAAACCTCAGCCAGCACAGAACATACAGTGATTGTTCTATAACAAAGCTTCTCTTTTACCTGCCGGTCTTATCATGCCAGAAGGATCTAAACAAGATAATATTACAGGGTTCCTGTACTGAACTTGCAGCTTAGTCCCAAAACTAATAGTAACAGCTTAATATTTGTTAAGTTTTATCGGTGTTTAAGATGTAGGTTAACTTGAGAGAAACTTTGCATAAGACAGTCTAACAAATAACCTGCACTACCTAGCTAGATGTGACAGTCAGCCCCTCAATTCAAACGGACAATGGTGGCATCAAAATCCTAGATGCGAACATCTCACATTTGCAGCCTAAAATGATTTGAGGTCCCAAATCAAGAGAATATATCATCATAAGCAAACTCATCATAAATTATAGATTCATAAAGGATCATCTTTTCATTATTGCAGGTGTTCTGAATCTACCTGAAGGTTTTAAAGCACCTGGATCCTGCCGCAACCACCCCTACTTGGTGTCCAAAGGCAAGGAACTGTTGCCATCCATGGTATTCACTGTTCATGAGTTACAACACATGGAGAGTATGGGGTGTGACAAAGAGGCACGCCTACAAGAATGTGGAGGCAGAGGGAGGTGAGAAGCCCAACCTGTTCCCAGGTATGATGACAATAATTGTCTAACCACATGTGAATATTAGATTAAAGGAAATACAATACATTTTTTTAAAAAAACCAGCAAGCACATTGGGACAATATGTCATTGTGGTGAGACCAGTGTTTGAAGAATCAGGAGCTTGAACTTTATTCTGTCCTAAATAGTATACAATTAGGAAGAGCCCAGAATAAATGTTTTCTTCCAGTATCTCAGTTGTTATTTCTGCTGCTATTCTTGATGTTGATGCTGCTATTGTTATTCACATAAAAATGATCAACGGACAATAAGAAGACTTATAAGATAATGCTCCTAAATGAATATATAATTTTTAAGTATTCATTGCAAAAGGAAAATGCTACACCTAAATTGAGTTTACTATTAAACAAGACGGTTAAATGTCTACTTCGTGACTGAAGCTCTTTCTTCAACAAGGCTGATCATTTAAAATGAAATCAGTAGATTTTCACCTGTAAAAACACTCCCAAGACAGCCAGTCCATCTGGTTCATGAGCTGCCTCAACAAAGCTGGGGTATTTGTCTGAATTCCAGTGAACAACATGGAGCTGAAAGGGAGATACACAGCATAGTAGGAATGTTTTGTTAGACATCCTGAAAAACATAAATGCAAATAAAACATTTACAAATTTTCTGGTGCTGTACACTTATGTTTAATGTATTTACCACAAGAATCTTGGACAGAATCCTCTTATTTATTTTTGTCCAAAAGTGAAAGTTCATGCAGTGAAGGATCATGGTAACTTAACTGGCCTGTGGTGCACTATATTAAAGACTATATAGAATGCCTCGAGCATCCTAGCTGGATATATATAGTAGTGTATGACTATAGTCCCAGCTACTCGGGAGCCTGAGGCAGGAGAATTGCTTTAACCCAGGAGGTGGATGTTGCAGTGAGCCGAGATTGTGCCACTGCACTCCAGCCTGAGTGACAGAGCAAGACTTCATCTCAGAAAAAAAAAAAAAAAAAAGCTTTGAACATCCTTCACAGCCCCTCCAGCCCTAACAAACTCCAGTCATTGCTCCCAAGTAACTGGAGGCTCCTCCATGTCTTCCACAGATGAGACTGCAATGGAGCAGCCTCAGATCAGATCCCGGCTGGCAGTAAAGTCCATGGAAGGGGCCCGAGCTCACAGGTAGGTGGAGAAGTCAACCTCCTACACAGTAGGTTTTCCAGGACAATCCCGCTACCAAGAACAGTGAGGCTGTTTTTAAAACTGACCAGTTAAATGTTTACTACCTGTCATTTTAACACTTTTTATGGCTTGAAAACACAAAGTCTCCTTATGAGTAATCGTGTTAAGTAGCATTCAAACTTTGTTATTATTAAGAGCATTTTTAATTGGCAAATCATAAGTGTTACATTTATGGGGCACAATGTAATGTTTTAATATGTGTATAAATGTGGAATGATTAAGTCAAACTGATTAACATATTTGTCATCTCACACATAAAAATGCTTATCATTTTGATACACTTACCATATTCTATGAATATGTTTAGATACTTTGCTGAAAGCAAGTTTCAATGAGGGAAAAAGAGGTAGAAAATGGGAGGGTAGCTGGTGCTACTAAGGAGGGGGATAAATAGACAAGGGGGAAGGGAAGGAGGTGGAGGGCCTGGAACTCTGGAAAGCACACTTCACCCACCTCACAACTCGACTCATATGCAAGCAGCCTCATGCAACACCTAAAGGTATCCTAAACGTTTCACCATTGCAAGCAATACGGTATCTCGAACACACCCACAAGTGTGAAGGATTTCAGAATAACGATAAAGGAGAAAATCACTTTTGGGGAGTCTTCCCCAAAAGGACAAACTGAGACAGAAGTCAAAGGGCAATGCAACATGCCCAAAAGATTTAGCTACAATCATAAATGGTGATCAAGCCATGGTGTCCAAGGACCTGATAGGAGGGACTGACTTCAGACAAGATCTCCTTCTAATGAATCCCTTTTGTTTATCAGGAAGAAAATACTTTTGTGAGTCTTCATGCCCAAATCATCTTTCTAGCTGACTGTTACAGAGAGGATTTAGCATTTTCAAATACATCTTTATCCCATCCTTCAAATATAACTCTATGTCTTACAGGCAATTTATAGGAGATAATTTCTGAATAGATAACAATTATCATAAACAGTCAACTGTAAAACTATAAAACAGTGTACCATCCACAAACAATCAAGGAAGACTGTGTGATATCAGGCAAGTAATATAAAAGTGAATTCCTATAGTGCCATGTTGCAAGTTGGTGTGAGATAGTTGGGGGAGGAAAGAAACCTGAAAACACTGGGTGATGAAACAGAATTCATTTGGCTCACATGAGACAGATGACATTCACTGTCACGGAAGGGCTGATAAGGATGTTAAAATTGTTTTAAGTGGCTCCGTGCCAATGCACCAGTTCTCTTAGTAAGAGATGAGACCAAAGAGAGGAAGATATAGAATGACTTCTTTAGGGTCACAACCAGAACTGATTAAAATATGAATGTGTAATTAAAGAGAGATAAATGGACATATATATATATCCTACATATAACCATCCTTCTGCTAGCTAAAAATACAACCATTTAAACTATGATGGGAAACTAGGCCAAGAAAATCTTTTTCTTTCTCTCCTACACACCTTACTTAACTGGCAGCAATAACTTCACAGAGAAACTGATACCACTTCTATTAGCATTTATATTTGAATTAAAACATAAAAAAAAATAGCAAACTCACATTTCCTGACTAACATTGACAACAGCAGTGATTTGATCTGAATGACAAGAAATTGTAGCCACTACAAAAATGAAAATTAGATTCTTCCCTACTGGCAGCTAATTTCTAGATAATAATATTAAAATTTAGCAGTTTCAAACGCATATTAGTGGTATGCAAAATATACTGCCAAATACTATGCCAAAAATCCATGATGAATGTTGAAATCAGTTTTATTATTAGCTACATATTTAAAATGCTTGCTATATATTCTGCCTAAACTTTCATTAGACAAAGTTCCAAACACAGAATGGACAATTAGCCTAGTTTTGCAGATGTCTAACTTTTGGGATAAAATGTTTCTTGATTTAGATCACTTTAATCTCTCTGTAATATCACAAACCACCATATTAGGCCTAAATTAAAGTTATATATGTTGCAACTTTAAATGTCTTTTTTCTTTCTTTCACTTCTTCTTTTTACTTACAAGGGAACATAACTTGATGATGGTCATGAACTTAGTACAAAAGTGGCTGGAAAAACTGATCAACTCCTTGGAATCACGGAGCTGAGCACAAAAGGGTTCTTTTGAACGTGAAACCAAATGCAAGGACTCCCAAATGCCCCCATCTCCAGCCTTGACCTCTTCTTAAACTCGAAGTTTTTATCCAACAGCCTACTTGAACATGAGCCTAGAATGCCTAACAAGCATCTCAAACTTAACCTGTCTAAAACAGAGAGTGAATTCCTCTCTGCATCCTGCTCCTTTCCAGACTTGCACATTTCAGTAAATGGCACCACCAGCCTCCGATATGCTTACACCGAAACCTTAAGAGTGTTTCTAAACTCCTCTTTTTCCTTCCTTCAATCATGACATCCTTTTCATCAGCAAACCCTATTGACTTTATCTCCCAAAATCAGATTTGTCCAGCTCTCTTCGTCTCCACCACCCCCATAGTCCAATTTACTGTCACTGCTCACTTGAATGACTTCCATAACCTTCTAGTTCTTCTCCCTACTTCAAAATTTGCCTGACAACAGCCTCCTCTCCACCCAGCAGCTAGTTATATTTTGTAAAATATAAAGCAGAACATGTCATTCCCCTGATCAAAACCTTCCATTGTCTTCTTCCCATTGCATTACAGATAAACTTCAGACTGCTTACCATGCCCAACGGCACCTGATATGGCATGGTCCCTGCCTGCCTCTCTGGGACAGAGCCCATAACTGTTCCTTTCTCATTAATTCCAATCCTATAGGCCAATGGCTTTCTCCTGTTGAACATGCCAGCCACACTCCTGCCTTAGAGCACTTGTGCTTGCTGCTCCCACTTCCTGGAAAGCTCTCACTAGATTTTTCTCACAGTGCTTTCTTCTTATCATTCAGTCTCAATTCATTATCACCTCAAAGAGGCTTTTCCTAAGCCCTCAGCCACTCTACCAGATCACACAGTATTGTTCCCATCAAAGAACTTACCATGCACCATTTATTTGTTTATTGTCTACCTCTCCCACTCCACCAACCCTGAGGTTTGACCCAGACTTTCTCTATCTGCATTTCCTGTCTCAATCCAGAAACATGGATCCTGCCCTTCCTCACTCTCAAACCCACCAATCAACAAATCCCACTAAAGCTGCCACTGCCAGCCAGCTTCCACCTGCACTCTCATTTATTGCTGGGAACTTTCCCCAAAAGTTTCCTCCAAAGCTCCCCTTAGCCACTCCTGCTTCCATCCAATGTATTCTCAAACAATAGTTGTGAATTATTTTTGAAATGCAAATATCACCACTTCCCCATTCAAAGCCATTCAGTGGCTTCCCATTGCGCTCAGAATCACCTTCATAATCCTTACCAGGACTTACCTCAGTTAGATCGGGCCTTTCCCAGCCTCTCCAACTTTGCCTCTGACAACTCTCCCCTTCATTCTCCATGCTCTAACTACACTGTTGAAAGCCATACTGTTTTTCAAATGTGTAAGCCTCCTTCCCAACCCACATCCTCACACAAGATTTTATGCAAAACCACTGCTATCTCCCCAGTTGACCTGGTTCCCTCCCCTTCATCCATCCATCCACCTGATTTACCTTAAAACAGATGCCCATCCCATAGGGCAGCATTTTCTGACTTCAAATATGTGTAAGGCTGCACTCCCTTCAGGGTAAGCATCAGTAAGCTGTGTAAAGATTAGGAGCGGGTTTGATTCTCAAAGAATTCTTACTGAGTGAAAGAATGAATGAATATATAAGCCAATGAAATAAGAAATAGCCTTGAATGCATATTAAAGAACAGTATACAATTCCAAGGGTGGGTGCAATGGCTCAGGCCTGTAATGCCAGCACTTTGGGAGGCCAAGGAGGGAGGATTGCTTGAGCCCAGGAGTTTCAGACCAGCCTGGGCAAGATGTCCAGACTCTGTCTCTACAAAAAATAAAAAATAATTAGCCAGATGTGGTGGTGCCCACCTGTGGTCCCAGTTGCTCCGGAGGCTAAGGTGAGAGGATCCCTTGAACCCAGGAGGTCAAAGCTACAGTGAGCTATGTTTGTACCATGGCATTCTAGCCTGGGCAACAGATCGAGAGCCTATCTCAAAGAAAAAGAAAGAAAGAAAAAAGAAAATCTATTCCAAGTTTTATTCACAAAGCTTTATCTTTAAATGCTGGTGTTGGTCATAGTTTTTTTGTTAGATTCTCTCATTTAAAAAAAAAAAATACTGGCTGGGCGCGGTGGTTCATGCCTGTAATCCCAGCACTTTGGGAGTCTGAGGCAGACAGATCACCTGAGGTCAGGAGTTCGAGACCAGCCTGACCAAAATGGAGAAACCCTGTCTCTAGTAAAAATACAAAATTAGTCAGGCATGGTGGTGCATGCCTGTAATCCCAGCTACTCAGGAGGCTGAGGCAGGAGAAGCACTTGAACCCAGGAGGCGGAGGTTGTAGTGAGCTGAGATCATACCATTGTACTCTAGCCTGGGCAACAAGAGCAAAACTCTGTCTCAAAAAAAAAAAAAAAAAAAAAAAAAATACTGTTTAAAGCATGCATAAAAATGTATGTCTTAAAATACACTTAAAAATTCCTAGATGCTTCCGATTTGTATAATATTTATCTGGAGGCCTCATACTTAGGTGTCTTAACATGAATTGAGTCTCCAAGGTCTCCATGTGAAACAAAAGAAGGGAAAAGAATTATCTGTAATGTTGTAAGTTGTACCTAAGTTTTTGAATAAGTGAAATTTGCATTACAAATTTTTTCCATTCATAAACACATAAATGAACCAAAGGTTTTGGTCCTTTCCTTCACTGATTTGCTTTAAATAAATAAATAAATAAATAAATAAATAAATAAATAAATAATGATTTATTGCAGAACAACAACAACAAAAAGTCTTTATCTACAAAAATGGCCCTTGATCTGCAGGTAAGGACTCTGAGCCTCTGACATATGTCAGGAGGACCCTTTTCAGGAAACTACTTGCCAGCTGGCAGAAAACCTAAGCCTCTCTGAGTATGTAGTACTTTCAAGTTTATTAAAGTACAAGGTGTAACCACACAAAGCATTTTGACCAATTTTCCTGAGTTGCTAAGGAAAATGAGAGACCAGTGATCCAAAGCAGCCAGTAATTAGTCCCGAGGGTGCTTTGGACATTTAGTACAACATGTCATATTCAGAACATAAAACTTTAGAAAGAAAACATGAAAACTATTTGGTAAATGATCCAAATTGAGACACCATACAAATTCAGGAGTCCCACTTTCTACCTTCTTGATATAGTTTGTCCATCATCATAAAAATCTTCGTATGTACTTTTTATTTCTCTACCCTGAGGACAGAGCAGGTTCCATACCCTAAAGCTACTTGGCCTCAAACACAAGTGATTTAGTGGCAACGCAAACGTTTTGGATGATAAACTTAAAAGGGCAGAGGTACATGTCAATGGAAGAGTGAAACTGGAAAAAAGTTCGATTGTCGGATTTCTCTGAACAGAAGGGCTATACGGGGCATCTAAACTCTACAGCTCAGTAACCATGAGAACGTGAAGAAAAACTGCACTTGCCTGAGAACTTAGCTCTGTCTTGCCTAGGCGACTCAGAAACCAAATTATTTTCACGTGAATAGTATTGATTGAGTCATATAATTCATTTTCATCTCATGGTGAAGTTGGGTGTTAGTAATATTTAATCATATTAAATCTGAAGCTTATTATGCTTTGTTCTTTAACCAGAGGATTAAAAAAAGTAGAGTATTTTTTTTAATCCAGATCCTGCACAGAGTATTATTACTGAATATAATTATAAGGAAAAAGGAGTAGAAACAACTCAATAAATGCTTTATTGTGTTATGATTTACGAATAAGCTGAATAATTAACTGATTTTTATTTTATACCTATAAATATAGAGATAAAGTAGAGTTCAGAAGAGTTTGTCTTTTTTTTTTTCTTCAGTGAGACTTTGCCATTTACCTATTTAAATATTACCTATTTAATGTGGTCTTTACATATTAGTGGATATTTGTATCTGGATGAAACATGACCACATTTGGACATAAGACAAACGCTTCTCTCTGTCCTCACTGGCCTCTCAGTAGATAGAAACAATTTGTAATTTGATATCAGACAGATCTAGATTTAAACCTGTCTCAATGCTTCCTAGCTGGATAAATTACTTAATCTCTCCAGCAGCCAGTTTACTCATTTCTAAAATGGGAACATATAACCCTAAGCTCTCAGGGTTGGTTTAAGGCTTAGGAGGGCAACATTTGAAGCTCTCATATTGATAAACTCTCATATTGAATGAATAAAGCAATTTCAGACACTAAGATACCTAATTGGCTCAGGATCTATTTGGAATCAGTAAAGTTGTCTCTGTACCCCTTAAATCCCACCACGTAGGAAAACCGTGAATCACAAAGATATGTCTGAGGGCTTACCTCTGCAGCATAGCTCACTCCATCTACTACGTGCTCGGAGCCGTGGTCATCAGCAGACCCCCAGTGAAGGTGAAACTGCCGTAACCTGTAGCTTCCAGCGAGAGGACCACCACGCAGAACTAAACACCAACATGTTTTATATTGTTAGCAAGAAAAAAATATTTACATAAGCTGCTCAAACCACAGCATCTCCCTGAATTATTCCGTACATCCATGTCCTCCAAGGAATTTTTTACAAATGTGTCATTTGCTTTGCTGACAAGAATACCACTTTTAAATACGTGTAGAGTGAAAATAGAACATTTCTAAAAGCTTAAAGCGTCCACAATACAGATTTTTATGGAACACCTGAAAATCATCTGGTTAGAAAGCTATAGAAATTAGGGCTTCTGAAAGGTAAGGAATGGTTGTGTTTACCTGAGGATAAATCAGCCTGTCTGAATAAGGCTGTGACATGCAGAGAGGTCCAGTTTGAGCTTGGTAGAGCAGTGCAGCATTGTGGTTAGGGCGCAGGCTTCAGCAATTAGAAGGCCTACACTCATGCTGTCCTTTCCTAATTATGTGATCTTGAACAAACTCTATTATTCTTTTTTCTTTTTTTTTTCTTGAGACAAGGTCTCACTCTGTTGCCCAAGCTGACGCAATCATGGCTCACTGCAGCCTCTAAATTCTGGGCTCAAGTCATCCTCCCACTTCAGCCTCCCAAGTAGCTAGAAGTACAGGCGTGCACCACTACACTCAGCTAATTTTTTTTTTTTTTTTTTTTTTTTTTTTTTTTTTTTTTTTTTTTTTTTTTGTAGAGACGGGGGTCTCACTATGCTATCCAGGCTGGTCTCAAACTCCTGGCCTCAAGCGATCCTCCCAAAGTGCTAGGATTACAGGCATGAGCTGCCACACCTGGCCACAAACCCTAACTTCTAAGCTTTATCTTCCACGTGTAAAAACAAGATAGTAATGGCACCTCCTCCTAATGCTGTTATTAAAACAGAAGAAAAATTGAAAAGAAAGCACTCATTACTACCTGACACACAGTCAACACAATCAACACAGTTTTTTACTGTAAAAACAGGCAAAGCAGGCACACTTTTTGTCCTTAAATTCTATATTCTTGGGGAAATGTGAAATACAGGACAAAAATAATTTTTCAAAAACCTGTCATATCTTTGTCACTTTGACAAAGTACATTTGAGCACTTTTCCTCAGCAAACATGATCTCTAAAACTATGACAATAAATCATATCTTAAGTATATAGAAAAATTTCTTAATAGAAAACATAGTCCTAAATTGTCTCATCCTAATTAATCTTTATTGGGCATGTTTAAAGCATATGAGAGAATCAGGAAGCATTGGATGCTAAATATACCATAAGCATTATTAAATTTCCATGAACAGTCCTGGCATGATGGCTCACACCTATAATCCCAGTAATTTGGGAAGCCAAGAAGGGAGGATTGCTTGAGCCCAGGAGTTCAAGACCAGCCTGGGCAACATAGCAAGACCCCATCTTATTATTTAAATATATATTTATACAAATTTAATATGTATATATTTAATATAAATATATGTTATATAGTTGATATTTAACATCTATATATAGAGCTATTTTATATATGTACATTTTTTTTTTTTTTGGCTGGGTGTGGTGGTTCACACCTGTAACCCCAGCACTTTGGAAGGCTGAGGCAGGTGGATCACTTGAGGTCAGGAGTTTGAGACCAGCCTGGCCAACATGGTGAAACCCTGTATCTACAAAAAGAAAAAAAAAATACAAAAATTAGCCAAAAGTGCTCGCTTAAACCCAGGAAGCAGAGGTTGCAGTGTGTTGGGTTTTTTTTTTTTTTTTTTTGAGACAAGGTCTCTCTTGTTGCCCAGGCTGGAGTACAGCGAGGCTCAAACTCGCAGCCTCAATCAATCCTCCCACATCAGCCTCCCTAGTGGCTGGGACTATAGGCACACACAGCTATGCCCAGCTAGTTGTATTTTTTTGTAGTGATGGGGTTTCACCATATTGCCCAGACTGGTCTCAAACTCCTGGGCTCAAGTGAACCTCCTGACTCAGCCTTACAAATTGCTGAGATTACAGGTGTGAGCCACCATACCAGCCTTAAATTTGACTTTTTAAAAATTGTTGATAATTTGCTAACCCTAGCCATTTTCCTAAACTACACTATAGTCAGCTGTCTTGAATGACAAGCAAGCTGGCAACAGGATCTGTTTGCTGACGCATTTACTCTCTGCCAATTAGGATGCAAATTCCTTTCAGGCAGAAACTGTTTTGGTACCCTGTATCTCCAGTGCCTAGAAAGTACTTCAATCAATTAACATTACCAAGATAAAATAAGAGACCTCACCTGTTAAGGCACTCCTCCACAAACTTTAGTTTGTAGGGATGCTACTGAAGTTACCTAGGAATCACTAAAATCTAAGTTCTTAGGACTAGTAAACCTGAGAATAATCACTTTATGGTAAACTTGTTCTCTGAAGTAAAGCTACATGAACAGCACATCTGCAATTTGCTTGGAATCTAGAGAAACAAGAAGCAAGAGCACAAATCTGCCAGGATTATGCCAAGAGAAAGACAGAGAGAGAGAGAGAGAGAGACAGAGAAACCAAAGAACACAGATGTTCCCACTCAGTAGGACCTTGTATTATTTAGGGAGCCAGAAGAACCTTCGTTAAATCTGACTTATTTACTCAGAGCATATACACACCAGCTACTCTCTCATTCAACAATTATTAAGAGCTTACAATGGGCTAGCAACTATTCAATACTAATTATGCAATGATAAACAAGTTTGTTCTTATCCTTAAGAAACTTAGTCTATTGAAGGAAACAAATAATCATAATAGAGCTTTATATAATTATCACATTGTCATAGATTACCAATTCATTTCCTAGCTATCTTGCCTCCTGGGAGGATTATACACCTATGGTATGTCCACCTACTAAATCTTTTTCTGTTTGTTGTTTGTTTTTGTTTTTAAGAACATATAGTGTAAGATCTTGTGAATAATTTGTTTGACTTCAGGCAGTTACCTAGAACAAGATAATGGAAGCATAACTGAAAAATTGGCATTTTCCAGAGATGAAAATTAAAGAACAATCACTGAATTCATCAAGTTACTGCTCTTCCTAGCAGGACTTTCTTAATCAGAAGACAACTTTATTTTTGACATCTTTTTAAAATGTCAGCACACATATTTTATCCACAAAAAGAACACACACCATTACTGTTAGTAATAGTAGTTACTGATTGTTATTGAATGCCTACTATAATCCAAGAACTATTTCATTTATAAAATACAAAAATTAATACCACATATTTTTTAAAAATAAAGGTTCCAGCAATGAATAATGTTTAAGTATTTAAGTGTTAAATGGTAAATATTAATTGATTTCTGGTGGTTTGTAATTTTATTGAGAGTTAATCTACGTATGCTAAAGCACCCTAATGCTATGTCATGGTATTTTCCATGTGTTTCCGTCATACAAAAAGGTTTTTTTTTTTTTTTTGTAACTTAAACACACATGTATTGAGTGCCTACCACGTGCCAGGCACCATCCTAGGTAGGTAAATAAGACATAGTTGTTGCTCATAGACAACTTTAGCTAAATGGAAAGACAGAGAAGCCAACTAGCAGTTACAACATAATGTGGAGAGTTCTGTGTTAGGAAAATTCCAGGATGCCCTGGAAGCCACAGCAAGGGTGATAGGGCCTCAGGTGAGCTTCCCAAAGAAGCGAGATACTGTTTGAGTCCAGAAAGACCAGGAGCTCAGTGAGAACAGCCTTGTCTTTCTTCATCAGACTACTATTTCCCCTGTATATTACAGCCAACCGGAAGTCTTCCTAAAGAATTTCATGAGCCAGGCATGGCAGTGACTCATGCCTATAATCCCAGCACTTTGGGAAGCCAAGGCGGGTGGATTACTTGAGGCCAGGAGTTCAAGACCAGCTTGACCAACATGGCGAAACCCTGTCTCTACTATAAATGACAGGAGTTCAAGACCAGATTGACCAACATGGCAAAACCCTGTCTCTACTAAAAATATAAAAAATTAGCTGGGCATGGTGACGTGCACTTGTAATCCCAGCCACTCAGGAGGCTGAGGTGGGAGAATCACTTGAACCCAGGAGGCAGAGGTTGTAGTAAGCTGAGATTGTACCACTGCACTCCAGCCTGGGTGACACAGTGAGACCTTGTCTTAAAAAAAAAAAAAAAAAAAAAAAAAAAATTTCATGAGCCAGGCATGGTAGTGTCCAACTGAGTGGGGAGAAGCACTTGAACCCAGGAGTTCGGGACTTCACTGAGTTATGGCTGGGCCGCTGCATTCCAGCCTGGGAACAAAGCAAGTCAAGAAAAGAAAGAAAAGAAAGAGAGAAAGAGAGAGAGAGGGAGGGAGGGAGAGAGGAAGAAGGAAAGAAGAAAGGAAGAAAGGGAGGGAGAGAGAGAGGGAGGGAGGGAAAAATTTCACAACCACCCGCTCCCTTTTGCTCCCTTTTGAAAGGATTTCTGAGTAGTTCTCTAAAGGTTTAACTAGGGAGCACGGATGTGTCCAGCCAAACAAGCCCTCCAAGGACTATGAGGAAGATTTCATGCCTGTGGTTTACTGACATGCCTGAGGTGGGATTCAGGGTTAATCCTGGTCAAAAATGGCTTCTTTACAAAATGGAAACTGTTTTATTCAAATTAATGTGGTTTGCTACAGAAAGTATCTTTGTGTTTTTTATAGTTTAGCAAAAATAAAAATAAAAAAAAACAGCAAAAATTTATTTCGTTTAACTACGGTGGTTTCTTCTTTTTAATTGACTTAATCTCCCAAATCACCATGAAACAATCTCTTTGGTGGGTGGTAGGTTTATCTTGAGAAAAAAAGAATAAGAATCATGACCCATATTTACATAGTTACTGTCTCAGAGGACTACAAAGTACTTTATGGATATTTTCAATTAATCCTGGTAATTTTATTGTGAACTAGATAGGAAAGGGATCTTCATTTAAAAGAAAGAACACACACTACTGATGGCAAAGTATCAAATCTGGAAACATAAATTGATTTCACTGATTAACCTGAAGTAGACAGAAAACGAAAGGAAGAGAAAAACAGAAGAGAGAGAAACCTGGGTTCTCATACAGCAAATCAGAGTAGAAATTTTTTACCTTATGAATGTCTACATTTATAAAGAAAATACTTAAAGTTTTAGATGAAGTAAAATGTAATCTTTTCTCATTCTAAAATGAGGAATGAGTAACTTTACTTTTTTTTTTTTTTTAGATGGAGTCTGCTCTGTTGCCCAGGCTGGAGTGCAGTGGCACGATCTTGGCTCACTGCAACCTGTGCTTCCCAGGTTCAAGCCATTCTCCTGCCTCAGTCTCCTGAGTAGCTGGAATTACAGACGTGTGTCACCATGCCTGGCTAATTTTTGTATTTTAGTAGAGACGAGGTTTCACCATATTGGCCAGGCTGATCTCGAACTCTTGACCTCAGGTGATCTGCCCACCTCGGCTTCCCAAAGTGCTAGGATTACAGATGTGAGCCACCACACCAGGCCTTATTTTTTTATTTATTTGTCTTTTTATTTTCTGAGACAGTTTCACTTTTTACATGTTTGAGATATTGTAAACAGTAACAAACTACAATTATGGGTGGTATAAACTTTGTATTTAGAAGACTTGGACACTTTTACAATATATCTATTACGTTAACCACAAGAGATGGGGTCTTCCCATGTTACCCAGCTGCCCTCGAATTCTTGGGCCTAACTAATCATCCTCCTTCCCCAGCAGCATGGTCTACCAGTGTGTGCCAGCATGCCTGGCTTAACCATTTTTATTAACATAGATTCACAAAACTGAGGGGTTGAAAGAAACATAGTTGAACATGTATACAAAAGGCCCAGTCCCTCCTTACTTGCATTTCTTCCAAAAAGTGGAAAATACCATGTATTTATTTGTCTTTATGCATTTTTTACATTGCTCTGATGAAAACGTACTACTTAGGCCAGCGTGGTGGCTCTCAGCACTTTGGGAGACCGAGGTGGGTGGATCCCTTGAGCCCAGAAGTTCAAGATCAGCCTGAGCAATATGGCAAAACCTTGTCTCCACAAAAAATACAAAACTTAGCTGGGCATGGGAGCACATGCCTGTGGTACCAGCTACCCAGGAGGCTGAGGCAGGAGGACTGCTTGAGCCCAGGAGGTCAAGGCTGCAGTGAGCCATGATCGCACCACTGCACTCCAGCCTAGGCAACAGAGCAAGACCTTGTCTCAAAAAAATAGATAAATAAACAAACAAAAAAAAACTTACCACTTTTATGAATTTGACAAATATGAGGGAAAAAAATGTGTGTGGGCTTATAATTTTTGCTAACAATAAAGCTTTACATAAATGTAAGATATTACTACGAATCTAAATCAGGGCTCAATTAATAAGTAAAAACTTTCTTTCAATTAAGGATTTTTAAAAATTATATTTTTTCATTAATATAGCTAATACAGCTCCATCCTGATCTTAGACTAAAAATAAAAACAATCTGTCAGAGACCCTAAAAAGTGATTCCCAATATGATTGTCTCTAATATTTTATCTCATCTTACATTTAAACTTGACACCTTGGGCAGAAACTCTGCTTGGGCAGTAGATCGTCTGAAGAGGGATTAAACATTCATTTCAAGAAAATGTTTTTTTCATCACTTAATAAATTAACAAATAATCTGTGAGTCCATTATTTATTCACGGTGTGAAAGACACTATCCCAAGAACTAATCATTAAATGAAATGATTACATGTCCTAGAAAAAAGTATTAATAGGGAATATACAGAAAGTTTCCAATATTTATATATTTTTAAAATTAAACTTCTACTTTCCCTCCCTTCAATGTTCATTATTAGGAGAATGGTACATAAATTATGATACGAGCATAGATAATACAATTCAACTTTTAAAATTATTTTATTTTTATTTTATTTTTATTTTTTGAGAATGGAGCTTGCTCTGTCACCCCCGCTGAGTACAGTGGCACTATCATGGCTCACTGCAGCCTTGACCTCCTGGACTCATGCAATCCTCCTGCCTCAGCCTCCACAGTAGCTGGGACTACAGGCACACCCCATCATGCCTGATTAATATTTTATTTTTTGTAGAGATGAGGTCTCACTATGTTGCCCAAGCTGGTCTTAAACTCCTGGACATAAGCAATCCTTCCACCTCAGTCTCCCAAAGTGCTGGGATTATACGTGAGAGCCACCACACCTGGCTGCAGTTTAGCTTTTTAAACAAGATATATTTTAATCTGGAAAGATGTCTATAAAATATTTGTAAATGGGAAAAAAATTTCAGAGTTATATAGCATTATTCCAAATGTATTTTTAATAAGAAAATGCAAAGCAAGGATGATACACATGTATGTATACATAACTAAGCACTGAAATATTATGGAAGAAGTAGTTACTTCAGGAGAGACTGTAGGAAGAAAGAGACGTTAATAATTGTCATATGTTTCCATATTGTTTTACTTACTATGAGTGGATATTACTTTGGCAATTAAAATAAAGGAATAAGTTTTTTTAAGAACTAAACTTTTTCTATTAAAGCATGTACTAAATGGCATTATAGGTTTGCAAATAATGCTAAAATAATTACGGCTAATACTTTGCAGAAACAAATCATGAAATATTTATAAAAGCTATTAAACTTCAATATTTTTATAATGGTAAATTCTAAGTTATAATGACAAGTTAAGGTCAATTTTAAATTATCATGCAACATATCCTTTTCTAAATACTCTTTATTATTTTAAGGTAAAATTATCTGAAGGTTCAAATATATAACAAGATATCTCAATTCACATGAAGAAAAAATATGCTTCAATTTGACAAATTCCAGGTCTAGCAAAAACAAAACATGAAAGATTAGAGAGTGTATTCTAGGCTGGGCGCGGTGGCTCACGAAGATAATCCCAGCACTTTGGGAGGTCAAGGCAGGTGGATCACAAGGTCAGGAGATCAAGACCATCCTGGCCAACATGGTGAAACCCTGACTCTACTAAAAATACAAAATAAATAGCTGGGTATAGTGGTACGCACCTGCAATCCCAGCTACTTGGGAGGCTGAGGCAGGAGTATCATTTGAATTCAGGAGGAGGAGGAGGAGGTTGCAATGAGCCGAGATCGTGCCATTACACTTCAGCCTGGCATCAGAGCAAGACTCCGTCTCAAAAAAAAAAAAGAGTGTAGTCTAATTATTCAAACGCTTCACCCACCACCACACACACACAAAAAGAAAAGCCAACCTGATTTGTCCTCTGTGTCATCAAAGTCAACATTGAAGGAATGGCCGCTGTTGCTGATGATTTTAGCTGAGCTTGGGTCATACTTGATACTAAGTGGTCGGAGGGAAGAGTCATATTTCACTTCTTGGGTTTTAATCTCAATCGGAGATTGCTGATCGCCATCAGCAATAGGGAAAAATTCCTTCCAGTGAATAGGACCTTAAATATATAGGACCAAAAGAAAAGGATTAAATAAGTTCTTTCTTTCAACAAACATACATTGAGTATAACGCACTGTGCTTGAAATGGAAGAAAACGCAAAGATTAATACAATGAGATTCTCATCCTCAGGTCCTTGGCATCTAATTGTTTTTTTTACAAGATGGGTTGTTTTTGTTATAGATGTGGGAAACTCTTGGTGTGCCTTAAGTCATTTTCAGAATTAAACTAACCCTTGTAGACAAAGGAGTCTGTAAATTTTATAAAGTACTCTCCAAAGGTAACCTTCTACCAAACTAAAAACAATAATACAATTCATCATTGAAAACAATGACATTCAGTCTCAGCTCCAAGAATGAGCTGCTGCTCCAGAGGTCAAGTTTGCAGATTGGGAGAGTCAAAAAAGCTGAAAAAGCCATGAAGCAAAGAAAGGGTGTCATTCTTAAAGATGCTGTGCTTACTTCTTTATTCTTCCTTCTATCACTCAGTGCTATCTTCTAGTGTCACTCAGGCCTCCACTCAATTACCTGTGATGTGCAACAGGCATACCAAGAAAACACACAAATTTTTCACCTAGGATAATTCAAATAAAATGGCTGCACCATATCAGGAAATGTAATATTGTTGAATATCTGCAGTGGAGTCAGGTTGTAATTTATTTCTCTCTTTCTTCATTTCAGAAGGTCCTTCTGTGGTTATTTTGCCAATGTTACATTTGAATTTCAACACAAGAGACAAGTGTCATCCTGGTCCTCTATTCAAAACGTCAAAATCGTATCCAGTTCACAAATCAGACACATTAGAGGAAACTGAAACGAGCCAATCAGCTGACAGTTCCCTTTTCAATCCTCTTTACTTCTTTGGGAGACTCTATAAAGTCTTGCCTCTCAAAATCAGCAGCAAAGCTGTAGTTTCATGTAAGCTCCACATCATTCTACAAATGTGAGTCACTTTATAGGTTATAGGTTCTTATTCTCTTCTCTCTACTATTCCTGAAATTTATACAGCTATCACCACCTACACTGGGCTACTGACTAAGGTTTACCCACCTACTTTGCTAAACAATGTTTCACTAAAAATCAAGTACTAATTAAAGAAATGCAATATATCACAATCATCAAAAAACTCTAAAGAGTAAAACTCTAAACCTTTTTTTATTTTTATTTATTTATTTATTTTTGAGACATGGTCTTGCCACGTTGCCCAGGCTGGAATGCAGAGGTGTGATCTCAGCTCACTGCAGCCTCAACTTCCCAAACTCAAACAATTCTTCTTCCTCAGCCTCCCAAGTAGCTAAGAATACAGGTGTGCACCACCACACCCAGCTACTTTTATAAAAACTGTTTTTTTGTTGAGAGAAAGTCTCACTATAGGCTGGTCTCAAACACATGGGCTCAGGTGATCCGCATGTCTCAGCTTCTCAAAGTGTTGGGATTACAGGCATGAGCCACCACGCCTGGCCCAAATTCTAAATCTAATACCGCTTACTATGCATCATTTTTGCAAAAGAGAATGCACACATACACACATTTTTTATTTCATATATCCTTCAGGCACAAAAAGTCATAGCATAAATATATAACTATACACTCAGCTTAAAAGGTGTCATCTGACAAACTGGACTTTAAAGCCAAGTGGCATCAAAAGTCCTTGCTTAGAATGTATTACAGAAAAAGCCTTGTTTATTCAATAATTTTACCATCTTTCTGAGTACTTTTTCTATATATAACCCAGACCTTTTTTCCCCCTTAATTCAGAAAAAGTGTTCTATTTCACTGCCACCAAGTAAGAGTTAACCTAATGAAAATTCAATTTCAAATACGCAATGTGTGTTTCACAACATGCAGGTGACATTCTTCCAGTCACTAAAGAGGTGCTTTCTTCTCCTAATTGCTTTGCTCTCCTATTTCCAGTCATTTATAAACAAAGCTATTTTTCTAAAAAGTCAAACCAAAATAAAATAAAAGTAATAATACTTTGTATCGCATTTCCAATATTATCTACTAACTACCATAGTCAGTTCAGCACCCTGCCTCTTAAAGACGTCCACTTTTTCAATTTTTCCAAAAAATTTCCTCCTCCTCCTCCTCCTTCTAGGCAGGCTAGTCTGGAACTCCTGGCCTCAGGCTATCCTCCCATCTCAGTCTTTTGAGTAGCTAGGATCACAGGTGCAAGCCACCATAATCGGCCTAAACATAATTCTTTTTTTTTTTTTTTTTTTTTTTTTTTTTTGAGACGGAGTTTCGCTCTTGTTGCCCAGACTGGAGTGCAATGGCGTGAGCTCGGCTCACTGCAACCTCCGCCTCCCAGGTTCAAGCAATTCTCCTGCCTCCGCCTCCCGAATAGCTGGGATTATAGGCATGCGCCACCACGCCCAGCTAATTTTGCATTTTTAGTAGAAAGGCGATTTCTCCATGTTGGTCAGGCTGGTCTTGAACTCCGGATCTCAGGTGACCCACCCGCCAGGGCCTCCCAAAGTGTTGGGATTACAGGCGTGAGCCACCGAGCCCGGCCAGCAGAATTCTTAATTAGAGACATGTGGTGGTTGCTCAATTGATTTAGGAACTTTTAAATATCTACAGTGATATACACTTTTCAGTGATGTCACATTCCCTAAACTAAACTAATAAAGTAGTCAAAGGTTAGGGGAAGACATCTTAAGTTATTTGTCAAGGCAGTACTTTTCAGGGCTTCAAGTCTTGATGTTTCATTTTATCAGTGTTGCTATCCCCAGCTTAAGTTTCCTTTTATCTGCTCAGTCACTGGTTTTACCAATGGTTAAACAGAAAAAAAATAAAAATAAAAAAATAAAACTTGCCTAGTTAAGCCCAGAGCGGTGGCTCACGCCTGTAATTCCAGTACTTTCGGAGGACAAGGCAGGTGGATCACTTGAGGTCTGGAGTTATAGACCAGCCTGGCCAACATGATGAAACCTCGTATCTACTAAAAATACAAAAATTAGCCAGGCATGGTGGTGTGTGCCTGTAATCCCAGCTGGTTGGTGGGGCTGAGGCTGGAGAATCGCTTGAACCCAGGAGATAGAGGTGGCAGTGAGCCAAGATAGTGCCACTGCACTCCAGCCTGGACAACAGAGCAAGACTCATCTCAAAAACAAAAAACAAACAAACAAACAAACAAAAACCTTGCCTAGTTAGTACATAATACATTTCCAATAGGATTTTCCCAATCTTTCTCTGAAAACCATACCATTAAGTAAGGATGTGGTCTTCAGAGACAGATTGCATCTAAAAGAAGGGAATGGCTAACTCCTAACAGAACAATTCCTAACAGAAATACAAAACCACTCCTTATTAATGACTTTGCTAAGATGAATTTTTTAAATTCCTGAAATAAGCTTCATCTGGGCCAATAATTTCTACCCTACTAAAGAGTAATCAATATCCATTGATTGAAATACCCTTCTTCTTCCTAACTACCATAAGGGCGCAGTTGGGATTCAATGACTATTAAATAACTCTAATAAAAACGAGTTCAGCAGAGAGGGAAATGAAAATAGATTTGTCATGTTTTCCCCCTAAACATTCACTGGAAATTAGCAAAATGTAAGATTATAATTATTGCCTTAATCAAGAAGAAGTCTGTGTATACACATTTTATTATTAAAGTTATAAATTTTACCTGCTGCCATTTTTAAACTAGCATGCTTAAAAACAGGCTACAATTAGAAATTAAACAGGCTACAATTAGAAACAGAATTTTTCTGTTAGTTTGTGAAATTAAACTTTCTATAAAATTTGACCATTCTATACTATTCAATCATGTACATGCTAATAGAAGGAAAGTATTATTATTCACAGCCTTAATTTTTTTCTTTAATTATTATTACGTATTTACTCCTTAAATCGACAAAAATTGTATATATTTATGTGTACAACATGATGTTTTGAAATATATGCACATTGAGGAATGGCTAAATCAAGCTTTAATTTTGCCAATTATTTACTATAAGGCTTTTTGGTGTCACTGCGATTATTTCAAATAATTATTATTTGAAACAATCAGTTCAGTTTAACGTAGTAACAAGAAAAAATGTTTTTACTTTTGATAATGTGGGATATACAAGATGAAAAGTGTATGTCTCGTTATTGTTTATCCTATAATTTCAGTAATCCTTTGCTCACCCTGCAAGGATGAGCGTGGAAAGAGAGGAAGAGTGAAGAACTAACCCACGATGTAACTTCATTTCCCAGCAAGAACATGAACCCTTACCAAGTCCCCAGTAGTAGTCAACCAACTGCAAATTGCTGTGGGAATATTACAGTAACAGTTATTAGGAAACACACAGTTTTTTGTTTGCCACGAAGCCAACTTAGTCTTCAATGTCACAATGCAAGTTAAGATTTCCTAAATATATTTCCAAAGATTTTCTATGATTTGTTTCTCCTAAGTGAATAGTGAGCTTAAAAGACTGAAAGCGGACTTGTCCTTATTTCATCAAAGTGTGTCATCAGACTTCTAATTTCCAAGCCTTTAATTGATAAGTGGCTGTTACTAGGCAAAGTCCTTGGCTTTTCAGATGAAGGTGAACGCACACGTATGAACACTTGGGAGTTTGGGGAATCCTGATAGAGATACACACCAACGCTCACATCCACTACCAACAACCCGTCCACCCTGACTAGCCAGCTCTCCGCTTCCTGCACTGGGCTCCGAGGAGTGCTGCTAGGTTTAAAGAGGAACCGAAAAGTTTCCCAAAGTGCGAGCCGAGTGTGCGGTCAGCCAGCGCCGGGGCGTCGCGCCAGTCCTCCCGCCCCCCGCCCAAAGCCCCCCTCGGATCAGGAAAAGGCGCTCACCGTTGTGCTCGCGGTATCCCCAGCTGAGCCTCGACATGGTCCCTCGGGGTGGAAGGCAGAGGAAGATGTGGCTGGGCAGCGAGAGCGCGGAGGGAGCGGGCGCGGAGGGGCGCGGGAGGGAGCCTGCTAGGGCGGGACCGCGGGGCGCCGGCGGCAGGAGTGCGAAACCGTGAACCCAGCCCGGGGCGCTCCCGCCCGCGTCCTACAGGCGGCAGAGGCGTGCGGGGAAGGCGCCCGCGCGGCTGGCTGGAGTCCTGAAGGGCGCGAGTCCCGGGGGGATCTCCTGGCTTCTGAGAAGGAGTCACTCGGGAGAGGAAAGTTTTGCTTAGAGGGCTTCCAGGAAATAAATGAGTCACCAGAGCCTGGAACTGCCAGGCTGGGAGGTGGGGATCCCGGTGGAGGCGTAAAAGAGGTCGGTGATGGTCGCGGCAGTAGTGATTACAAATACCAAACAATAATGACGATGGTAATCACCACCATTGAAAAAATAACTACTTATTAAGGGCTTACCGCGGGCAAGGGTCTTAGCTAAGATGTTTACCCACGTTTTCCCATTAGATACTCTCAGCATTTCCTCGAGAAAGACGTGTGCCCCCTAATTAGGAGATCAGGCTTATCTCGGAGACACGAGGTCACCTGCCCCAGGTCGCACAGCTAAAGCGGGTGGGGTCGCTGTTAGAGAGGACCAGCTCCCTGTCCTGGACTGGCTCCATTGCTCATTTATGCTTTCCTTACCCCTTCCTCTCACTCTGCAGACTTGTGGTTTGGTGAGTGAGGAAACCAAAACCAGTTGTTGAGATTTGGTCCCAAAATTCTGCTGCCCTCCTGACCCCGCAAGAAAGAAGGTTTTCAGAACATCTTTCCTGGATGCTTGGTGGGCTTGTTACCCTAGGACTGGAGTCAGAACTAACTGCAGAGACTTGAATTTCTGGCCTGGAATCCAGAGTGTTCTGGGTTCAAAGTGAAAAATAAAAATTGGATACATGAACCACTTTCCACCTCCTTGTCTCGGGTCAGCTGCCTCATATTTTATAAATCCAAGCAACCTCTTTGTAAGGAACCTAGTAAACCCATTTTCAGTAACTGGATGATTTGGTATGTCAAGATGAATAATGTTCTTAACGTTCTAAGTAAATATCAGTTCCTGATACCCAATAATAGTGGTTACGTGAATGGATGAATGACTGAATAGACCAAAATTGTTAAAGAAATTTTGGTCGTCAGTGGGTTTCAAATACTTCCCAAGCTGTTACTTCTATTGCTTGGGTACACAGTTTGTAACCACCCAATGGGTTTAACTTGCCTGCTGTCAAGACAGAGCTGATTTATCAAGACAGGGGAATTGCAATACATAAAGGGTAATTCATGTAGAACCGGCTGTGCAGGAGACTGGAGTTTTATTATTACACAAATCAGTCTCCCCAAGCATTGGGGGATCAAAGTTTTTAAGGACAATTTGGTGGGTGGGGGACAGCCAGCAAGTCAGGAGACCTGATTATTTGGGTCAGAGGTGAAATCATAGGGAGTCAAAGCTGTCTTGCAGTCAGTCAGTTCCTGGGTGGAGGCCAGTGGGATCAGCTGAGCCAGTTTATGGATCTGCGTGGTGCCTGCTGATCCATCAAGTGCAGGGTCTGCAACATATCTCAAGCACTGGTTTTAGGCTTTACAATAGTGATGTTATTCCCAGGAGCAATTCAGGGAGCGTCAGAATCTTGTAGTTTCCAGCTGTATGACTCCTAAACCATAATTTCTAATCTTTTGGCTAATTTGTTAGTCCTACAAAGGTGGTCTAGTCCCCAGGCAAGAAGAGGGTTTGTTTTGGGAAAGAGCTGTTACTGTCTTTGTTCTAAACTATAAACTATGTTCCTCCTCAAAGTTAGTTCAGTTTATGCCTAGGAATGAATAAGGACAGCTTGGAAGTTAGAAATAAGATGGAGTTGGTTAGGCCTGATCCCTTTCACTGTCTCAATTATAATTTTGCAGTAGTGGTTTCAAGTTCCTTCTTGTTTGAATTCATAGCTCAGTCTATATAATTTTCTAAAACGGCAACCTAAGTATTGGCAACAATCAAATTACCTTTCATAGGAAACTAGTTAGATCTTCTGTAGAGCATCCATCACTCAATGGACTTTTTTTTTTTTGAGATGGAATTTTGCTCTTGTTGCCCAGGCTGGAGTGCAATGGTGCGATTTCGGCTCACTGCAACCTCCGCCTTCCGGGTTCAAGCGATTCTCCTGCCTCAGCCTCCAGAGTAGCTGGGATTACAAGCATGCCCTACTACACCCGGCTAATGTTTGTATTTTTAGTAGAGATGGGGTTTCACCATGTTGGTCAGGCTGGTCTCCAACTCCTGACCTCAGGTGATCCACTCCCCTCGGCCTCCCAAAGTGCTGGGATTACGGATGTGAGCCAACACGCCCAGCTGCCATTCAATGGATTATTGTCCATTTATAAAAAGAATGAAGATCTCCATGAGCAGAGCAGATGTAAAGTGGGTCCTGGGATGTATTGAGGATGCGGGGGCAGGGGAAGCAAAGGAGCAAAGAATGTATATAATAGACTACATGCTTAAGAAAAAAATAGAAATAAGAAACTGCACACATATTTTCCGATTTTTACCAAAAAAGTAGAGAATAAGCCATAAATCAATACAAATGGTTCCTTATAGAGGATGAGTGTGAATGGGGTGGAAGTGTCAGAGGCAATGGAACCAACCTCCGACTCCTAGGTTCAAGCGTTTTTTCTGCGTCAGCCTCCCGAGTAGCTGGCACTATAGGCGCACACCACCACGCCTAGCTAATTTTTGTATTTTTAGTAGAGACGGGGTTTCACCATGTTGGCCAGGCTGGTCTCGAACTCCTGACCTCGTGATCCGCCCGCCTCGACCTCCCAAAATGCTGGGATTACAGGCATGAGCCACCGCACCAGCCCCTTTTGTTTATTTACTTCTCTAATAAACCTGCCTTACTTTACTCTGTGGACTCACCCCAAATTCTTTCTTGCATGAGATCCAAGAACCCTCTCTTGGGGTTTGGATTGGGACCGCCTTCCAATAACAGAGGGATAGGGATGAGTAAAGCTTCTCAGTGTATCTTTTTGACTTTTAATCATAAATGTCGTTAAATTAATTTCAGCCTAAAGCTGCCTCCTTACATATTTTAGTTCAGCTTAAAGTTTTCTCTGTATATAGTGAACTCTAACCTAACTAGATGTGTAAATAGACTGTAGCCCACTCTTGTGCCAATCACTGAGTGTTGGCCAATCAAAGGCAGCCAACTGTTCAAACCCTGTTCAACTAAGGTAAACTTTGAGCTGTAACAAACCAGCTGTTTCTGTACCTGACTTCCATTTTTTGTCCATCATTTTCCTTTCCCTGTCCATCAATCTAACCACACAGAAGGGCCAGAGTCTCTCTGAACCTATTCTGATTGGAGACGCTGCCCAATTTGCAAATTGTTGTTTGCACAATTAAACTCTGTTCAATTTAATTTGTCTAAGATTTTTCTTTTAACATTGTTCTGCATTTTAAAAAATAAACTTAAATCAAAGAGAATAAAAAAGCAAACCCTGAAATTGAATTCAAACAGAAACAATTAAAATTTTGTTAATTGTATATTGTATATTAACAATTGTATATTGTATATTGAATTGATAATGTAACCATAAAGAAAAAGTTAAGTAGCATTCGAATATAGTACTTTGGCTATATATCCTTAGTAGGACAACAACATATTAAGAAGAAATGCAAGAAAATATTGAACATTACTAGTAGGTTTGTTTTTGGTAGGATACCGGTGTTATGCTTCTGAAACCATTTTTCATTGGTTGGTTGGTTGGTTTTTTGAGATGGAGTTTCGCTCTGCCACCCAGGCTGGAATGCAGTGGTGCAATCTCGGCTCACTGCAACCTCCACCTCCCGGATTCAAGCGATTCTCCTGCCTCAGCCTCCCAAGTAGCTGGGATTACAGGGCCCCCCCCCCGCCCCGCCGCAACCCCATGCCCTGGCCCTGGTCATTTTGTGTTTTTAGTGGAGACAGGGTTTAACCATGTTGGCCAGGCTGGTCTGGAACTCCTGACAAGTGATCCACCAGCTTCGGCCTCCCAAAGTGCTGGGATTACAGGCATGAGCCATTGCGCCTGGCTGGAAACCACTTGTGTGAAAATTGTAAGATAGAGCAAATGAACAAATATACTGATAATCTCTGGAAGCATGATTTTCATTCTGGTTTATATAAAAATAGGAAATGACAGAAGCTAAGAAATAAACCCGTGGTGTTGCATTTGAACATTCTCTTCACTGAACGATCCTAAAAACAATAATATCCCAATAATAATGAAGCTAATAAACCTTAAAATCTATAGCCCTTCACTGAGGGACCACTTCTAAAGCCATATACTAATTTTATATTTGTAACTTTATGTTCCTTTCCTTAAAAAAAAAAAAAAAGTCCCAAAATTGTAGTAGCTTCAGGCTCTACAAATTTGAATCTCCCCCTTGCTATGAGACACTGAAACTGCCCAATGGGTTCATCTTGCCCATTTCTTAGGCAGAACTAATTATTGATTAAGACGGGAATTGCAATAGAGCTAGCTAAATGAGTGACTGGAGCTTTTTTGTTTGGTTAGTTTTTTGAGACAGCGTCTCATTCTGTCACCTAGGCTGGAGTGGAGGGGTGTAATCATGGCTCACTGCAGCCTCCACCTCTCAGGCTCAAGCATCCTCCTGCCTCAGCCTCCCACGTAGCTGGGATTGCAGGCATGTGCCACCATGCCTGGCTAACTTCTTTTTTTTTTGTAGGGGGAAGAAACAGGGTCTCACTATGTTGCCCAGGCTGGTGTCAAACTCCTGGGCTCAAGCAATCCTCCTGCCTTGGCCTCCTCCCAAAGTGCTGAAATTACAGGTATGAGCCACCATGCCCTACTCACAGTTTTATTATTACACAAATCAGCCTCCCACCAAATTCCAAGGTTAGGGTTTTTCAAGAACAGTTTGGCAGGCAGGGGCCTGGGGAATGGGTGATGCTGATGGGTTGGAAATGCAATTATAGGGGTGTAGAAAATGGTCCTCATGAGCTGAGTCCTGGTGGGGGCCACAGAGGAGTTGCTGGTCTGGGTGGGGCCATATGATCATCATAAATGCAAAAGCCTGAAAAAACATCTCAAAAGGTCAATCTCAGGTCCTACAATAGTGATGTTATTTATGGGAGTAATTGGGGAAGTTACAAATGTCGTGAGCTCCAGAACAAATGGCTTTGGGAAGGGTTATTACCATTGAAATTATAAACTAAATTTCTCCCAAAGTTAGCTTGGTTCACACTCAGAAATGATCAAGGGCAGTTTGGAGGTGAAAAGCAAGAAGAAGTTGGTTAGGTCAGACTTCTTTCACTGTTATAATTTTCTCACTATTACGATTTTGGCAAAGGTGATTTAAACACTAGCACCCAGATCTTGTTTCCTAAACAGCAGTCCCCATTCGAAGGAACCAGAGCTACTTGAAAAGTGACTAGTTTTGTTAGCAGCTGCAAATCTGTACAGCTTTACAGCAACCTCAATTCTTGCCTCCTCAGAAGAAAGAATTTGACCATGGGGCACAGGGCAGAATGAAAGACCAAGGCAAGTTTTAGAGCAGGGATGAAAGTTTACTAACAAGTATAGAGGGAACAAAAGGAAGTAAAGTACACCTGGGAGAGGGCCAAGCCAGCAACTTGAGAGACTGAAGTGCACTGTTTGACCTTTGACTTGGGGTTTTATACATCGGCATGCTTCTGCGATCTTACAATCCTTCTTCCCTGATTCTTCTTTGGGGTGGGCTGTGCACAGGCATAGTGAACTGCCAGCACTTGAAAGGGGCTACACAGACAGTGTGTTTACCAAAATTGTGCACAGGCTCACTTGAGGGGTTTTTCCCTTACCAGTTGAGTGTTCCTAGTGGAAGATCATATACCAGTTAAACTCTGCCATTTGCCTCTTAGTGAGCATGCTTGAAACCACTCAACCAACTCCTGAGATCCTATCAGGAAGTTGCTGATCACCAACTTTAAGTATTTCTATCTATTGGGAGACGGCCTTTTCCTGATGCCAGTTGCAACCAATTACTATTTTAGAGAAGCAGTTTAATAACCGCCTGACCATCACCTGATGGTTATCTGACATTCTTGGTTGGGGGGCAGTAGGGGCTCTCCTGCCTTGCTTATGTCTGCCTGACTACCTACGTAACAGTTTCAGGTCTAGAACAGAGAAAGACGAAGATGAGCCTAGAACATATTTCTTATGCCAGAAAGCTAGAAAGCATTCAAACACACACACACACAGGTACATTAACACACACACACACATACACAGATACACACAAATAAGCTAGCTTAAAGGAGGACCTGCTGACAAATTTGGGATAATTTGACCATCAAAAGAAATAATGATAGTAATAGATTATAACTCCCCACCCACTGAATATCCATCAATGCATAGTGATGCTGAGAGAGAATGAGAGATCTTCTTTATGTCCACTAGTAAATACAGATGAAATGACAAAATTTTAAAACCACCATTTTTGCAAGGCCTATATAATCTCTTCATAATCTCGGGTTCAGGCAAGGATCAGTAATGGTTACTAAAACTTCTGGATGAAAGGTTATTGGGGAATAGAATACAGTCTAGGATTAAAAGAGACAAAAGATATGTAACAACCAAATGCAATGTATGACACTTAATTAGATTCTAGGTTACATAAAAACTGTAATAAATGTTTGGGGGCCATTTGGATAAATTTAAATATGGACAGCATCTATGTGATATTATTAATTGATACTAATTCTCTCAGGTGTGATAATGGTACTGAGAATGATTTAAGAGTTCAACACTAAAGCTACAGGGCTGAAGTACTTTTTTTTTTTTTTTTTTTTTTTTTTTTTTTTGAGATTGTGTCTCTCTGTTGGTTGGAATGCAGTGGCACAATCTCGGCTCACTGCAACCTCCGCCTCCCTGGTTCAAACAGTTCTCCTTTCTCAGCCTCCTGAGTAGCTGAGACTACAGGCACACACCACCACGCCCTGCTAATTTTTGTGTTTTTAGTAGAGATGGGTTTCACCATATTGGTCAGGATGGTCTTGCAACCCTGACCCTAGGTGATCCACCCGCTTCAGCCTACTAAAGTGCTGGGGCTGAATATATTGATGTCTGAAACTGACTTCTAAGTGTCTCAGTAAATAATTGATTAATCTAGCTGAAGGATATTTGGGAGCTCATGACACTATTCTTACTATTTTTCAGTAGGTTTGAAATTTTTTCCAAAAAAAATAAAAAACTGAGGAAACAAAACAGGAGGAGACTGCCTTTTCCTGATGCCAGCTGCATCTACGTAACGGTTTCAGGTCTAGAGCAGAGAAAGACCAAGATGAGCCTAGAAATCAAATCGATGAATCCATTAACTTACTAAATAACCTTTCATAACTATTTGTGTGGTTTCTCCTTAACAAAGAGCCTCTGTCTCCAGGCTCACAACCATTAAGTGTAATCAAGTAAAAGAAGACTAACACTGGTTGGGCACACCTGTAATCCCAGCACTTTGAGAGGCTAAGGCAGGAGGATTGCTTGAGCCCAGGAGTCTAAGACCAGCCTGGGCAACACAGTGAGACCCTATCTCTGCAAAAAAAAATATATATATATACATATATATATGTGTGTATATATATATATAAGCCAAGTATGGTGGCACCTATCTGTGGTCTCAGCTACTTGGGAGGCTGAGGTAGAAGAATCACTTGAGTCTGAAAGGTGGAGGCTGCAGTGAATTGCTTGAGCCTGGGAGACAGAGGTTGCAGGGAGCCGTGATCATGCCACAGCACTTCAGCCTGGGTGACAGAGTGAGACCCTGTCTCAAACAGAAAACAAAAACAAAAAGACTAACACTAACCAAATAACCCAGAAATGCTCCCACAATATGGTCATCATCTCCACCTCACTCTTTTTTTGGTGGGTGGAGGTGTGGGTCTTTTTTTTTTCACTTCACTTTTGAACCAGTTAGATCCAATTTAAGCTCCCTTAAGGAACAAAATGTGCCTAAGTCCACTCTCCTCTTCAATGACACTGTGTGTCATAATAAAGCAGCACTTGTAGATTACAAATCTAGCCATAAAAAAACAGTAACATATTAAGGAAATATCCCCCATAAGTTCATATTGTTTTATTAGGGCATGTATACAGACTCTGCCTGAGATGCACATTTTTCCAGGTATTCTTTTTTTTTTTTTTTTTTTTTTTTTTTTTTTTTTAGACAGCCTTGCTCTGTTGGCCAGGCTGGAGTGTATCCTCTTGGCTCACTGCAACCTCCGTCTCCTGGGCTCAAGCAATTCTCCTGCCTCAGCCTCCCAAGCAGCTGGGATTACAGGCCTGTGCCATCACACCCGGCTAATTTTTGTATTTTTAGTAGAGACGGGGTTTCACCGTGTTAGCCAGGCTGATCTCAAACTCCTGACCTCAGGTAATCTGCCTGCCGCAGCCTCCCAAAGTGCTGGGATTACAGGTGTGAGCCACTGCGCCCAGCCCCCAGGTATTCTTTTTAAAAACTCTAAATGTGAACCGAAGTAGCTATTATCATCTGATTTTTATCAAGCACGAAACTTAGATGAGCAAGGTTCCCCAGTCCCCTAGAGAGGCAAGCCATACAGTCAGGGACATAGCCCCAGTCTGCAGAGTCCCAAGTCCAAGGTGCTTTCCAGTTTGTGCCCAGCTTCCTTTATTCATTGAGTCCTGTGATTTGTACAACCAGGACTTATTAACCACAAGAATGTCTTATCACTTGATATCTTGTGGAGATTGTTGACTTTATGGAACTGATACTATATGGGGTTTCGATTTCTTTATTTTCTTATTCCTAAGGTTAGGCTTGCATAATGCAATTTCTCAAAGAGGAATTTGAGACCCAAAAGGGTTAAAGGACTTACTCAGGTGACCAAGGTTTCATGCCAAGATAAGGATTCTCAGACCAAAATTGAAAGGATAATTTCAGTAAAACTCTTCTCCAGTCACCTCTCCAATGATAGCTTTCAGAAACTAGAGCCAAACATTTCTTTGTCCCATATTGTCAGATAAGAACACATTGCTAATACCCAATTTCTACATTTTTGTTCTTTTTAAAATTTTATACAGTTTTCTAATCAAAATTTATCCAGACCCTATTTTGTAGTGTTTCGTATCTTATTTGAGCACATTACAAAAGAAGGTAAAGTGTGAAAGAGAAAAAGGAAGCATCAAGACTATTTAAAGGGAAATACATTTGTATAAACATCAGATCAGGGTTGAAAAGTCCAGATAATTCATGCCAAAGTAATTCAGCTGTTAAAGAATTTAGTGGTTCCTTGGCCTAGAATGAATAAGTCAGTGTCATTCTATTGCTGTCAACTCTCTGAAATATAACCACAGATATTAGGGGCGTGGCAGGCATTCTGTCATCAGCTCTCGTGAGGTTTATCTATTCCTTTCTGCCCTCTAGAAAAGGAAAGTTTGTTCTATTTATTTATTTATTTATTTATTTATTTATTTATTTATTGAGAAGGAGTCTCACTCTGTTGCCCAGGCTGGAGTGCAGTGGCACAATCTCAGCTCACCGCAACCCCCGCCTCTTGGGTTCAAGCGATTCTCCTGCCTCAGCCTCCTGAGTAGCTGGGACTACAGGCATGGACCACCATGCCTGGCTAATTTTTGTATTTTCAGTAGAGATGGGGTTTCACCACATTGGCCTTGAAGTCCTGACCTCAGGTGATCAGCCTGCCTTGGTCTCTCAAAGTGCTGGAGTTACAGGTGTGAGCCACCGTGCCCCTCGCCGAACAGTTTGTTCTATGAAGAGCAGTACCCATATCTCTCTCTCACCACTGAGGAAGGTGTGATTTACCCTCATTCCAAGAAGTTCTGACCTGAAGGCCACCATTTCACTACTGAAAGCTTGCTGCACTAGCCCTATGTGCCTAGCAAAACTTTGCACTCTTGCTGAATGTATACTGTTTTATCCTTTATTGCCTCCATTGCCAACTCCATTCACTCTTCTTCATTATTGCCATCAGCATACTAACATGTTCTGGAATTTCTTCCCATTAGGAGGAAAATTTATTCCTGAATTTACATTTTCCACTTGCTACCCACCCATCCTCTCTGGAATTCCTTGGGTTCTTCTTTCTATACTCAACTGCATTATGTGTTGGTTAGGGTTTTTCAAAATCATGTATATGTATTGAGAGAGAAAATGAGATTTATTATTAAAAATGGCTCACTTCATTATGAAGCCTGACAAGTCCCAAGATCCTCAGAGTGAGTAGGCAAGCTGGAGGCTAGAGACCCAGGAGAGATGTTGGTGGAGTTTCAGTCCAGAGTCCAGCAGGCTTAAGACCCCAGGTAAAGCCATTATTTCAGTTTGAATTCTAGAGTAGGAAAAAGCCAATGCCGTATCCCAAAGACAATCAGGCAGAAGGGAGTTTCCCTTACTTGGAAGAGGATCTGCTTTTTTTTTTCTCTCCAGGCTTTCAGCTGATTAGATGAGGCCCAGCTCCTTAGGGAGGCAGTCTGCCTTAGTCCATCTACTGGTCGAAATGTTAATCTCCTCCAAAAACACCCTCATGTAAACATCCAGAATACTGTTTTACCAAATATCCGAGTACCTCATGGCCCAAATTGACACATATAATTAATCATCACACCAACCTTTAAATTTGGGGGTTTGGGGCTTTCTACTAGAATCTCTCCTCTCTCTACACTCTCTTCCTAGGCCCTTCCGTCAGTTCTTATGGAAGGAATCGACCTAGCTTAGACATCTATTCCAGAACTCTCCAAGTGCTAAGCATATATGTTACTTAAATTTTTGACTAGGTACACTTTAAAAACTAAAAAGGAAAGTGAAATTATTCTTAATGATATATATTATTTAACCTAATACATCCAAAATATCATTTCAACATTAGTCTATATAAAAAAAAAATTAATGAACTCACGACTGTAATCCCAGCACTTTGGGAGGCCGAGGGGGGCGGATTGCCTGAGCTCAGGAGTTTGAAACCAGCCTGGGCAACATGGCAAAACTCCGTCTCTATTAAAAATACAAAAAATTGGCTGGGCATGGTGGTGGGTGCCTCTAATCCCAGCTATTTGGGAAGCTGAGGCAGGAGAATCGCTTGAACCCGGGAGGTGAAGGTTGCAGTGAGCCGAGATCACGCCACTGCACTCCAGCCTGAGTGACAAGAGTGAGACTCCGTCTCAAAAAAAAAAAAAAAAAACAAGTAAATGAGTGTTTCAGTTATCAATTTATTGTCTTTCACATCTAATTTTACCCTGCATTACTAACTCTGTGATAATGAAGCTTTAAGCATTTCTTTTTTGCAGCAAGCATAATGTTCACCTTTCTTCAGTGGAAGGTCATTGCCAGAGAAAGGAACTTGTCTTCCTGGTTCCTGAATGCTGTATTTTTTGTTTTATTCTTGCTCCTGTTGGGCTGCTCTCGGCAGCCACATGTGGCCATGTATAGAGACATCCAGGCACTCTGGCCCAGCAGCACACCCAGAGTATGCAGTCTCTCAGCAAGCTGACAACCCTAGCCCCAACCCAGTGACCACTTCACTGCCCCTCCCAAAACAAACCCCACATACTCCATGCCTCATGCCACCTTATTGGCAAGCAGATGCCCCAACTCCCTCTGCATACCTGCCCACCAGCCTTAGTCTGCCTGCACCCCAAAGAGTGTTCCCCATGGCCTCCTCACACGGACACCGTGCACTCTAGGCTATGCATCTGTCAGCCAGAGTTGTTCCCAATGCTTTGAGTCCCTCTGCACACCTGCATTCTTGCACACCAGTCTTAGCCCACCTGTACCCTGTTTCTTGCTTGTCTAGTAACTGTGGACCAGCTCAGACCTGGACAACCCAGCAAAATTCTCTGTCATCCACTGGGTTGCAACCGTATCTTCTCCAGTGATCTGAATCCCTTTGGAGTGGAGGCTGGCATCCAAGTTTGTCCCTCAGTAGAAACTTCCTTAGCCTCAGGATATTCTTTAGAGTTCTCTTTTACATCTTTGCAGTTGCCCCATTATACTTAATAATTCTTTACAGTAAACTTTCCCTGTTCAAATTACTGTGTGATTTGTCTCCTGATTGGATCTTAACTGATACTATCATATCTTTTACCTTCTTTTTACTTATTTACCTTCTTTTTACTTACAAAGAGTTCCAAATCTGGTGTATATTTTATTCTGACAACACATCTCAATTCAGGGTAGCCACATTGCAAGAGCTCCATAGCCACATGAGGCTAGTGGCTACTATGCTGGTGGCACAGCTCTTGATCTACTGAATTATATCCAGTGACTTCAACTTAAATTGTTCACATGGAATTATATACTTTTTCCCTGTCCCAATTTCCCTGTCACATTTCTATCTCATCCAATGGTACCACCATCCACCAGATGCACAAACCAGAAACTTCATAGTCACATTAATTTCTGATTTTCTCTTTTTCTCCTCACCTCTAAATTTTGTCTATTTTAACTCCTAAGCAATCAGTTAATTTCACACACACACAAAAACACCCCACTATACTATAAGCCTAAAACAAAATTCAAAAGATGTATAATTTTAAAACAATCTGTTCGCCCTTTCTTCCTAATCAAATTTTTTCTGCTTCTAAAAAAGTATCGGGCTGGGCACGTAATCCCAGCACTTTGGGAGGCCGAGGCAGGTGGATCACTTGAGCCTAGGAATTTGACAACAGCCTGGGCAACATGGTGAAACCCTGTCTCACCAAAAAAAGAAAGAAAAAACAAAAATTAGTTGAGTGTGATGGTACAATCTTGTGGCCCCAGCTACTCACTGAGGCACGAGGATCGCTTGAGCCCAGGAGATGGAGGCTTCAGTAAGCAGTGATCTCACCAGTGATCTTACTCCAGCCTGGGCAACAAAACGAGCAAGATCCTGTCTCAAAAAAAAAAAGAAAAAAAGAAAAAAAGAGTGGCCAAGCGCGGTTATTCACGTCTGTAATCCCAGCACCTTGGGAGGTCGAGCCAAGTGGATTACCTGAGGTCAGGCATTCGAGACCAGCCTGCCTGGCCAACAAGGTGAAACCCCATCTCTACTAAAAATACAAAAATTAGCTGTGTGTGCTGGTACGTGCCTGTAGTCCCAGTTACTCGGGAGACTGAGGCAGGAGAATAGCTTGAACCCGGGAGGCGGAGGTTGCAGTAGGCTGAAATTGTACCACTGCAGTGCAGACTGGGTGACAGAGCAAGACTCCATCTCAAAAAACAAAAAAACAAAAAAACAAAAAAAAAACCACCAAAAACGTATAAACAATTTGTGTTAATGAGAATATGGCGAAACAGGAATGCTCATACACTATTGGTAGAAAAGTAGAATATATGATCTTTTGGAGAAAAATTGGTAATTTAAATCAAGAATTTTAAGTGTATTCATAACTTTAGATCCTATTGATAAACATGCTGCCTGAGAAAATATTAAGAGATTCTGTGAAAGATTATGCAAAAGGATGTTAATTACATTGTATTTGTAACAGAAAAAAGATCTAGAAACAACAGAAGTGATAATGATAAGAAAAGGGTCGAAACACCTTATGTATATCAAAACGATACAATTTTTGAAAGACATTAAATACCGTATTTCCAAACTACTTATTAATGTGTATATATAGATACATAGATTATAAAATTGTATCTGCACAGAAATTTTAATTTTAATAAGCAATATAGTATGTATGCCTAGAAAAAAAGATTGTAAAGAAATACATCAAAAAAGCTGGGTGCAGTGGCTCACACCTGTAATCCCAGCACTTTGGGAGGCCAAGGAAGGTGGATCACCTGAGGTCAGGAGTTCGAGACCAGCCTGGACAACATGAAGAAAGTCTGTCTCTACTAAAAATACAAAAGTTAGTGGGACGTGGTGGTGCATGCCTGTAGTCCCAGCTACACAGGAGGCTGAGGCAGGAGAATCACTTGAACCTGGGAGGTGGAGATTGCAGTGAGCCTAGATCGCGCCACTGCACTCCAGCCTGGGTGACAGAGTGAGACTCCATCTCAAATAAAATAAAATAAAATAAAATAAAATAAAATAAAATAAAAAAAGAAAGAATGAATTAATTAATGAAAGCAAAGTACTTGCAATGACCTGCAGAACTCTATGTAACCACCTTCAGCCGTGCTGCTCTCTGTTCATTAATCATGCCAGGCTCTCTCTGGCTCTTGGCCTTTCTGCCTAGAGCACCCTCCCCCTAGATATCTGCAAGACCCACTCCTTCTCCTCTTTCCAGTATTCTCTCAGTTTTTGACTGTCTGCTTTGGTTTATGTAAACTCTGAAAATAACACTTTCAACTGAAACACAAAATCATAGTTGAGACTTAGCTGAGAGTTTACATTATCAAACTTGATAATTACAAAGCACTGCATCCTTTCATTTTTTTAAATTTAATAGCACACTGCCTTCTTTGCCTTTGCCAACTTTCTGACTCTTAAATATGCACCTGCTAAATATTTCACAGTTCCTCTAATTTTTAACCATTACTCACATTTTAACCAAGTATCATAGTGAAAAAGGACGAGGCATGCCCTTGGAATATTTTTATTGTCTTTGTGATGTGTATTTGACCATTCTTAACCCTCGAATATTTCAAATGCAAGTCCTTCTTTGTGACTGTAATTAGTTCAGGTTCAAGATCCCTAGGCATTTGGCCAGGAGATGATTCTAAATCAAATTTGCTTAATTAAATTAATAGGACATTTGTGGAGCACCTGTCACATCCAAGACGCAGTCCTACAAGAAGAAAAAAAGTGTTCTTCTAGGTATATCTTGGCCGTGCTAACAGTGATAGTGCTTTACAATCATTTTTAGTGTATGGCTACAAACCCTTGCCTACTTTTTACATTTCAGGAAGTTTTATTTCATTCAGCAAATGCTTCTTTCACACCTCCTATGTCACGGAAGTATGTGTTCATGAATGGAAATCCAAGGTGACTTTTTTTTTCTGGGCCCTGAAAAGAGCACGAGAGAAAAGCATGCATAAAAGTAACATGGTATTTGAATACAGAAACCATACCATGAAAAGCTAAAGCCTGTGACTCACCTCTTGCAGCTTCATAGTAATCTACTGATGGGAGTCACTTTTCCTTCAGTGCAAAGCATTAACATCTCTTTTCATTAACTGGTTCTTACCCTCCAGATATTTCCAGGAATTTGACCTAGATAGAAAGGTGGTGGATCCTGTTTATTCTGCTGCATTTTCTTATATAGGCCGTGTTATAAATTTTCATTTATAGTCTAGAAATAAATGCTCCTGTCATTAGGGGGTTAAAAAAAGATTCCCCATTTCCACAATCAATCATGAAAATGTTCGTCTGATTGGTTCCTCATAAGAAATGTAGATTTCTTTTTCCTTCCTTCCTTCCTTCCTTCCTTCCTTCCTTCCTTCATTCCTTCCTTCCTTCCTTCCTTCCTTCCTTCTTCAGTCTAAAAGACATTAGGTCTTATAAGGAGGAGAGAGATGGCATCAGCCCACAGAAAGTCAGAGCCTCAACAGGATGGGGAAACCACCTATTCAGGTGGCAGCACATGAAGATGGCAGCAGCCCAAGTGGATGATGAGAGTCCATGGGGGTGTGGAGGACACTTGCATGGTGTGGAGGTAGGGGAAGTAGGTGGCAACAGTGTAAGAAGACTGGTTACATACAGAAAGATGAACCAAATGGGTACATATATTTCAAATCAGGGAGCCAGGAAAAAATGACAAACATGGAAAGGTAGAAAACTAAAACCTGTAGTATTCAAATGAAATTAGAGATATCAGCATGAACTCATGGTGTGTACACATAGAAATACAGTTGGTGTGTGAATATTGATAGGTAGATAGACAAATAGTATGTACATACATGCATGTATTTCCTAGCCATGCTCACTGCAAAGACATGGAAGCATCAACTTCCCAGATCTTGGTTTCTTTTCTTTATTTCTTCTTTTTTTTTTTTTTGAGATGAAGTTTCACTCCTGTTGCCCAGGCTGGAGTGCAATGGCACGATCTCAGCTCACTGCAACCTCTGCCTCCCAGGTTTAAGTGATTCTCCTGCCTCAGCCTCCCGAACAGCTAGGATTACAGGCACCTGCCACCACGCCCAGCTAACTTTTTTTTGTATTTTAGTAGAGACAGCGTTTCACCATGTTGGCCAGGCTGGTCTTGAACTCCAAACCTCAGATGATCCGCCCACCTTGGCCTCCCAAAGTGCTGGGATTACAGACGTGAACCACTATACCTGGCCCAGATTTTGGGTTCTTTTCTTGTCTTTTTTTTTTTTTTTTTTTTTTCGAGACTGAGTCTCACTCTCTCATTCATGCTGGAGTGCAGTGGTGTGATCTCTGTTCACTGCAACCTCCGCTTCCTGGGTTCAAGTGATTCTCATGCCTCAGCTTCCCAAGTAGCTGGGATTACAAGTGTGCACCACCACACCTGACTAATTTTAATGTTTTTAGGGTTTTGCCATGTTGGCCAGGCTGGTCTTGAACTCCTGGCCTCAAGCAATACACCTGGCTTGGCCTCCCAAAAAGTGCTGGGATTGCAGGCATGAGCCACCACACCTGGCCCCAGATCTTGGTTTCTAAGTATCATTCGTCACCTAAAAGAACCAGGGCTCTGTGGAGAAATGATTCTAAGATTGGCAAGGCATAGGTCCAAAATGAACCTGGAATGCTTTGTTGTGCCAGAAAGTAAGGAAGTGGTCAAAGAAGCGTAGCGATGGACCAAAATAGTGGGGCAGGTGAAGGAGCACTCACTGTCCAAATCTGGGTCCACATGTGGGTCCACACTGTCCAAATGTGAACACCAAAATAAATTATAATAAAAGACTATAGTCTGAGGCCAGGCGTGGTGGCTCACCTCTGTAATCCCAGCACTTTGGGAGGCTGAGGTGGGCAGATCACTTGAGGTCAGGAGTTTGAGACCAAACTGGCCAATATGGTGAACCCCTGTCTCTGCTAAAAACACAAAAATTAGCAGGCATGGTGGCACATGCCTATAGTCCCAGCTACTCGGGAGGCTGAGGCAAGAGAATCGTTTGAGCCTGGGAGGCAGAGATTGCAGTAAGCAGGGATTGAGCCACTGCATTCCAGCCTAGGTGATAGAGGTAAACTCTGTCTCAAAAAAAAAAAAAAAAAAAAAAAAAGACTACAATCTGTTGAATAAGATAGCAACCTGTGAGCTCATACTGATCTCAATAAATACATAAGTGGAGGAGAAAGCTTTTACTAGCAATAAAATGTCAACTGATGACTGCAGAAAAGATGGAAATACAAAAATTAAAATTTGGCAATCATCATAGTAACAATTCAGCCAAGAAACATCAATGTGTACCAAAGACAAAAGTTTGATGAATAATGGGATATTCACATAGTTTAAATTGTCTCCTTAAAAAAATACTTACTGATTAAAAAAGGGATAAGTTTTTGGTTTTCTTGGTTTTTTTTTTTTTTTTTGGAAATGGAGTCTTGCTTTTGTTGCCCAGGCTAGAGTGCAGTGGTGTGATCTCTGCTCACTGTAACCTCTGCCTCCTGGGTTCAAGTGATTCTCCTGCCTCAGCCTCCTGAGTATCGGGGACTAAGGCACGCACCACCATGCCTGGCTAATTTTTGTATTGTTTTTAGTAGAGATGGGGTTTCACCATGTTAGCCAGGCTGGTCTCGAACTCTCGACCTCAGGTGATCCACCTGCCTTGGCCTTACAAAGTGCTAGTATTACAGGTGTGAGCCACTGCGCCTGGCCTGAGAAGGGACAATTTCATGGGAGAGAAACCTGATAGATACTGTCTTAACAAAGTGATCAAAATTCACATTTCCCTGTAAAGGGACAAATAAAATCATGTACCAAGTAATAGGATGTAATGAAAGACCACAGCACTACTTTTCTGGTATTTTTGTCTCTCTTTCTCCCCCATCACCCAAAACAGTATACACTAAATCTAATCATGAGAAAACAATAGAAAAAGAAACATTCTAGAACATCTCAAAAAAATGATTGAATGGTTATTTTCAAAAGCATCAAGCCAGGAAAGCCAAGGAAATATTGAGGTTCTATTCAGGTAAGAGGTACCTAAAGAGACATGACAACTTGATGAACACTTTATCCTGAATAGGATTCTTTTGCAATAAAAGATGTTATTAGGATAACTGATGGAATCTGAATGACAATTATGGATTAGACAGCAGTAATATGTCAGTATCCATTTTTTGAGTTTTGATGGCTGTACTGTGATGATGAGGGAGAATATCCTTATTTTTTGGAAATACTAAAGTATTTTAAAATACCAAAGTGAAATGAACCCTTCCTGGTTGTTAAAGCCCTTCATTAGTTTATCTTACCAGTCTCATCTTCAACAGTATCTCCACAACCCCATCCTCTGCCCATATTAGACCTTTCTCACAATCATAGCATGTCCATCTCTGGGTCTAGGGCTTGCTCATGTTATGCTGTATGTATATGTGTATGTATACAGATATATGTATATGTATCTTTTAAATTTTTATTTATTTATTTATTTTTTGAGACAGAGTTTTGCTCTTGTTGCCCAGGCTGGTGTGTAATGGCATGATCTCAGCTCACCGCAGCCTCTGCCTCCCGAGTTCCAGCAATTATTCTGCCTCAACCTCCCGAGTAGCTGGGATTACAGGCATGTGCCACCATGCCTGGCTAATTTTGTACTTTTAGTAGAGATGGGGTTTCTCCATGTTGGTCAGGCTGGTCTTAAACTCCTGACCTCAGGTGATCCACCCGCCTCGGCCTTGGCCTCCCAAGATGCTGGGATTACAGGCATGAGCCACCACGCCCGGCCATATGTATGTATATCTACAAGGCCTTACAGCTCCATTTTTGCCAGTTAAAATGCTTGAGTTTAAGAAACTTCATGGTAGGGTATGATGATTTGCGCTTGTAATCCCAGCACTTTGGGAGATGAAGGCAGGAGGATTGCTTGAGCCTAGGAGTTCCAGGACAGCCTGAGCAACAGAATAAGACCTCATCTCTACAAAAAATAAAATTAGCTGGGCATGGTGGCATGCACCTATAATCCGAACTACTCAGGAGGAGGGGCGGGAGGATCGCCTGAGCCCAGGAAGCAGAGGTTGCAGTAAGCCTGTGTGACAGAGCAAGACCCTGTCTCCAAAAAGAGGATCATCAAAACACTTCAATACTTGAGTATAAGTGTGTTAGAAACATCATAAAACTTAAAATTTTAGATAAAATTAAATCTGACTCTGACTTTTCCTTCTTAGTTTGGCATAAAAATGTGATCTCAGTCTCAAATATATGGAAGTGGTGGCTTACCTGATGCCCAGAAAATAGGAAACTTTCTCTGGTCTTCAATTCATCACAGTGGCTGCTGAGTTGCTCAATGCCAAAGTCCAGGTTACATTTAAAGGCAGAAAGCTCCATCCCTTCTGTGACATTTATTGGTGCAAGGATCTTATGCTACTGTTCCTAGGGCTGTGGTAGGGGGTGCCACAGGGATAGTCTCATGCACTTGCAGAAAGCCCTTAACCGCCCTTTCCCCAATCATTTCTCCAGTCTTATCTTCTCCTCTAGGATTAAGCCATTTCCTGTTTCCACTTTCTAAGACAGATCCAGGTGGAAATATCTTCTACATAACTGGGAGCTTCCATTTTTAGCCCAGAAGAATGAGAATTATTGATAACCATCAGATGAAAAGGAACCCAAACTCATGACATTAAGGTTTTTCTACCTTCTTGAAATGCTGGGAGGAAAAATTCTTTTAAGCTGCCTGTGTATTCAGCAATATTCTGAATAATACCACCATGCTGCTCAACTCTAATATAGGGATTGGCAATGTTTTAAAGTTTTATATTGGTGACTGGGTGCAGTGGCTTACACCTGTAACCGCAGAATCTGGGATGCCAAGGAGGGTGGATCACATGAGCTTAGGAATGCAAGGCCAGCCTGGGCAACATGGCGAAACCATGTCTCTGCAAAAAATACAAAAATTAGCCAAGCATGGTGGTGTGCACCTGTAGTCCCAGCTACTTGGGGGGTTCAGGTGGGAGGATCGCTTGAGTCTGGGAAGTGGAGGCTGCCGTGAGCAGTGTTCACGCCATTGCACTCCAGCACAGGCAACAGAGTGAGACCCTGTTAAAAAAGAAAAAAAAAAAAAAATCAGGGCTGGGCGTGGTGACTCACGCCTGTAATCCCAGAACTTTGGGAGGCTGAGGCTGGTGGATCACCTGAGGTGGGGAGTTTGAGACCAGCCTGATCAACATGGAGAAACCCCATCTCTACTAAAAATACAAAATTAGCGAGCATGGTGGTGCATGCCTGTAATCCCAGCTACTCAGGAGGCTGAGGCAGGAGAATCGCTTGAAGCCAGGAGGCAGAGGTTGTGGTGAGCTGAGACTGTGCCACTGCACTCCAGCCTGGGCAAAAAGAGCAAAACTGTCTCCAAAAAAAAAAAAAAAAAAAAAAAAATTAAATTGGTAAAGGACCAGGTTATAAATGTTTCAGGCTTTGCAGGCTATGCGGTTTCTGTCGCAAGTACTCAGCATTACTGTTATAGCATGACAGCAGCCAGATAAGATGTAAACAAATGAGCATGGCTGTGCTGCAATGACTTTTTGTGGACACTGAAACATGAATTTAAAAGAATATGCATGTGTCACTATGTATCATTCTTATGTTGAGTTCCTCCCCATCTTAAGATGTAACTTCATTCTTAGCTCCCAGGCTATACAAAAATAAGTAGTGGGCTGGATCTGGCCTTTGGGCTGAAGTCTGCCTATTGTTGCTCTGAGACAATCAAATGAGAGCTTTAACATGAATATTTCCAGAATTCAGAATTATCTCCACTCATAAATAGCATATTTTGTGCATTTATCATAGTTCTTATCACTTTGTCAAGAATCATTGTTCCCTGTGCATTTACAATCCAGACGATTGTGCCCTGAGAGATAGAAATGTGTTACGTACTTCCTTTGAGCACCCACAGAGCCTAGGTGTCCAAACTATTTTGAGTTAATGAAACTGTGTGGTGGAGAGAAGAGATGGAGGTTGAATAAGTGAGACAAATTTATTATGGAGTACCATATATACAAGGCTGGCTCTGTTCCCTTAGAGGACTATGAGTTTTGTTATAGATGGTTTGTAATTTTATGTGGTGTTCTCATTTTCTTCTTCTCCTTAATTATCTTTGTTTACTTGTTGAATTGCTTCCAAGACAATTATATGAGGTTCAGGTCTGCATAAAGAACTCGGCATTGCCGAGTCTATCCCCGGAAAAGTAAGGTTTCTGAAAGATTATTTTTCTATTTATGATTTTATTAATCTTTAAGATTGTTAGAAAAACTGGAAATTTAATTTTTGCGTATATTTTTAAAGATGAAAAATCTTTAAGCTATTTTCTTTATGTATGGTTCATTTGGAACATGGGTAAATATGGCTCTTAGAAAATTAACATGATCCTTTCTTTTGTTTTAGTAATACTTTATGCTTTCAGGTTTTATATTTCACTAACTATGCACAACAATTCTGTGAAGTAGGTAAGACAGTGGAGTCAAGACTCTTTCAGGTAAAAGTGACTAAAAAATAAAACAAAACAAAAACAACCCAAAGTAGTTTAAGCTCAAAGAAGGTAATATTTTAGTTCAGGTACTTGAGAAATAGAGGGATGGATCTTTCTTCCATCTATGGCTGAATCCAAGGACTCAAATGATCGCATTAGAGTCCTCTGCTCTGTTCAGTCCTGTCTTCTTGTGTGTGTTGCTCTCATTGTAGGAAGACTTCTTCCAAGTTGCTGGAGGAGATGGCCACTAGTAGCCTCCATTTTACATCATCCCAGCACAAAGACACCAAATGCAAGAGACAGCATTTCCCATCAGCTCTAGCTGGAAAATCCTTAGAGGAGGACTGTAGCTATCAGCCCAGCCAGGACCACTTGATCAGAGAAGAATGGTTATCCAGAAAGGGATGCTAAGCAGATAATCAATGTTCTCTGAAGTGGGTATAATGACCGTTTACATGCATATGGGAAAGGGAGGCACAGAGAAATGAAGTAATTTTTCCAAGGTCACACTGTTGGTTGGTGGGAGAGGAAAACCAAAAACCGAGGCCTCCTCACTTAGATCTCTGCTCTTGCCTGAATAACTATGTTATTTTGCCACTTCAAAATAAAAGTGAGACCTACCAGTTTCCATAAAACACTATAATGTCGTTCTGTTACATCTATTTCTTTGCCTTCTGTATATACATCAATAGCTTCACATTCAAAGAACCAAATAATTATACCCAACTTATTTGCCTCAGTATTTGTGAATAACTCTGGCCTTATACAAAGTCCAATGGTTTTGTATTTGTTTTGCTCTTACACTTTATGGGCATTTTATACCAGCATTTTTAGGTGTTTTTAACAAGTGGATCTTCAGAAAGAACATAAAAGTTTGAATAAACATACACTGGCAAGCAATTATTCCTCTCCCCTTAGTATATTCTATTCCTCAAGTTTTTGTGTGTGATGGGCATAAACATAATTAAATGATTTATCACAAAAATTGCTTATCTTTCTGTAAGTAGGCAAGTGCCTGGTTTGTTGGAAAGAGGACTCGACCAAGTGCTAACTAGTGTGGATCTGCGAATTACTAAATTTACAAAAACTTCTAAAAAATTGTTTTAAAAAAATTCTTAGTTTTACAAAACCGTCTGGCTTTGTCAATTACTAGTTACTTGTATGGCTGCCAGCAAACGCTTAAACTCTGAACCTTAGTAGTATCATCACTTGCAAAAGAGGAGTGGTTTTATCACTTTATTTTGAGCATAGTGTAGGCTGAAATCTTTTGTAAGCTACAAAATGGCATATAAATGTCAGTTTTACTGACAGAGCAGAAGCACCGCCATCTTGGACAAACACTGCCACTTTTAAGTTCCAGCTCCCTTTCTAGCCCCGTGCATTTCAAGGAAATCACTTCTCTTCTAACTACAAGCAGATACAAAGAGCAGTCAGTGAAACACAGATAAGACAGCTCAGGCACAGAGTGAAGTAGGGGGAAAGTCTCTTGGGTAACTACCAAACCCCAATAAAACAGTAGACCTTAATAAGCACATTCCTTTCCCTTCAGGTGCACTAAGATAGGGAAGCTAAGAGCAGACTTTTAGCTGCCAGTATGACTGCAGCTGCAGAAAGATGTATGGGAACAGACACACAACTCTCCCTCCCAGATAAGCACAACAAAGAGACACAGAAGCAGTACAAGCCTCTGCTAAACTCTCCCACCCTGAATCCTTAAAAACTCTTAGTCTGTAAGAGAGTGTGGCTCTGACTCAGCTTGGCCAGCCGCCACTCTCAGGTTTATTTAAAATAAAACTGTCCCTGTTGACTATAAAGCCACCCTTCGTGCTTCTCTCCTCTTTATTTCTTACATCTACATTTGTTTGAAATCCAGCTTTTCCTATGACCTCAACAAAATAAATAGAGGCACATGTGAAAAGTTAGCTTTAATAGGGTTATTCTCTTTGAAGAACTGAGTCAATTTTCTTAAAACAGAAAAACCTAGACGACATTATGGGTTGAATGTTTTAAGTTCCTTGGTATCCGCTTTATTTGTATATTTTATATTGTGCCTGGTTTCTTGTGCCTCTGCAGTGCTGCCAAAAATTTTCTTTTTGAAACAAGGAAGCTGCAATGAGAAAAGCATTTCTAACTGGCAGTGCATTACAAATCTTCCTTTCGGAGATTATAGCTCTAGATCTTTTCCAACCTCAAGATTCCCTCTAACGTCAGCAGAGCCCTGGAAACCACCCAGAAGTGCACAGCGCCTCCTCCTGGGAGCCTGGCAGAGTCAGCCGGGAGTTCGCGGCGGAGCGCTGACCTCCAGTGCGGCGGTCTTCACTGTGCAGTCTCAGAAGCACCTCGGGAAGTTTCTGCACAAGTACCCACGCCAGGAAGGGGAGACTTGGCTGTCTCTATAATGCCCCAAGCTCGCTTGAGCTGAGGATAAGTCTGCAATACCGCGGAAGACAAGGGACGCTAATGAGACTGGACTTCCGAACCTCACTTTATGGGTGGGGCTTCGCTCTTTCAGTAAACCTTGCTCCGTTGAGTTGGCTCTATGGGCGGGGACTACGCCAGGTGGGTGGGAACCCGTTCTATGGGCGGGACTTCCGCCTGTGGGCGGGGCTCCGTTCGGCGGGCGGAGCTACGGCTCGTGAGCGGAATCGTGACTGGTTCATTCTCCCCGGAACTTCCTAGTAGCCGTACGTGCCAGATGGTGTCTCTTGGAGCTTAGGAAGCTGCACGCAAGTATTAAATTTCTGGTGAGAGTTTAATAAATTAAGTTTTCTGGAGGGCTGGCGTGAAGTTTGCAGGGGTCGGGGTTGGATTGGGCCAGTTTCGTACCGCTGTGGCCTGGAGACTCGGTTCCGTCGCGCTCTGCCTCAGGCAGCCGTACTGGGTAGCAGGCCCGAAACCCCGGTGCTTGTTGGGCTTTCATCTCCTGAGAGGGTCCCAGTTTTGGGGCTGTGTCTTTCATGATCAGTTTCCACGTGGTTGTCAGAGAATGCCTCTCCACTCGCACACCCCCACTAGTGTATTACTTTCTCCACGAACCTTGCTCAGGTCTACAGCTCTAGTAAACCTCTCCTCCACTTGTGTGCTGTCTGTGCATGGTCCTTGTGTCATGTGCAATCTAATACCTATCATGTCTGTGTATGTTCCGTATATGTCCTGTCATTATGTATGTTCTATATATATTTTTTGTGTATGAAATATAAGTTCTCTGCCACACCTGGCATATAGCAGTTGATTAATATATACTAGATGAATGATTGGATTTTGGTTACTATTGTAATGATTTTTTAAAATTTTTATTTATTTATTTATTTTTGAGACTCTCACACTGTCGCCCAGGCTGGTGTGCAGTGGCGCGATCTCGGCTCACTGAAACCTCCGCCTCCTCGTGCCTCAGCCTCCCGAGTAGCTGGGATTACAGGCGCGCGTCACCACGCAGGGCTAGTTTTTATTTTTTTAATGGAAACGGGGTTTCATCATGTTGGCCAGGTTGGTCTCGAACTGCTGACCTCAAGTGATCCGCCCGCCTCGGCCTCCCAAAGTGCTGGGATTACAGACATGAGCCACCGCGCCCGGCCTGGAATGAATTTAGATTACTTCATTTGACGGGTTTTATTATGTGTATTTTATTTTTTGCATCTTCTGTATTAACCATGTATTTTCTATGGCATTCTTTTTTAAGTAGGAGGAATACTGTTGGGGTTCAAAAGCATTGCTGTTTTAGTTAAGTAGTTCCTTAATTACTTACAATGTAGTAAGGCTACATTGAAGGAAGATGCAAGGCTACGAGTGAGCAAAGGAAAAAAAGGAAGAATGTTCAAGATGTCTGTGCAAGAGAACAGTTAGACCAGGCTGGCTAGAGCAGGGTTTATAGAGACGTAGCAGGAGATATGTGTGGCAGATTTAGGGTAGATTCAGCGTGCCAGTAATGTGCCAAGCCAAGGCACGTCGCCCCTTATACATTGGGAGAGCTGTTGAAGGTTTTTAACATTGGAAGGTCGATCGCATAGCTTGGTGCCAGATAGCCACTGTGCAGATGGCTTAAGCCAGGGGTTGGCAGACTTTCTGTAAAAGGTCAGACACTAAATATTTTGGACTTTGTAGGTCATAGTTATAGCAGGAAAGCATCCATAGCAGCACGATTGAATGGATATAACTGTATTCCAATTAAACTTTTTTATTAATTTTTTTGAGACAGAGTCTTGCTCTGTCACTCAGGCTGGAGTGCAGTGGTGCAATCTTGGCTCACTGCAACCTCCACCTTCCGGATTCAAGCGATTCTCCTTCCTCAGTCTCCTAAGTAGCTGGGATCACAGGCATGTGCCACCACACCCAGCTAATTTTTCTATTTTTAGTAGAGACAAGGTTTCACCATGGCGAGGCTGGTCTCTGCCTTCGCCTCCCAAAGTGCTGGGATTATAGGTGTGAGCCACCGTGCCTGCACTTGGCCTCCAATTAAACTTTACTTACAAGGACAGGTGCTTGGCCTGATTTGGTCCATGGGCATAGTTTGACAAACAGTGGTTTGAACAAATGGACCTACGGACTTCAACAGTAACCCAGTCCTGAGCTATGCAGTACTATACCATGTTTTTGTATAGCTTTTATATTTATACATGAAGTGCAATACCACATAACGTTAGCTCTGATCTAGTCTGCCTGGCTGTAAGTCCTGGCATCTCCTGGTTATTGACAGTGTGACATTGGGCAGATTAACTTCTCTTTGCATCAGTGTTTTAATTTTAATCTTTAAAATGGGGATAATAGTACTTCTTAAAAAGGGTTGTTGTAAGGAGTAAATGAGTTAAAGCACATTAGTGTGCTTGTACATATAATAAAAGCTCAATACATGTTAACCTAATATTTTAAAAATTATTCCTCATATACATAATTAAAGGCAGATCTGAGAGATGTTTTAAGGTAGAATCTACTGGCTTAATACATCTCTAGCTACGGAGGAAAGACAGTATCCAACATTTCAAGGCAAGGGCCATTCACATAGAGGAAATATGGAAGTCATAAAAGTAATTTAAGGGAGAGAGGGAGGTAGGAAGTGGAGGATTAAGGACTGAGTTTGATGGGATGCACAGGTGAGAAAGTGGGGAGAGTAAAGAGGAATAAAAAAGAAGTTAAGAAGGAGGCAGAATCAGTCTCTAAAGTATGATAGGAACCAGAATAGCACAGTAGTATATGGACTAACAGAAGGATGGATACTGCTGAGAATAACAGTTATTGTGTTGATGATATTAATGAATTCAACCAGCAGATATTAATTGGATGCCTCCTATGGGCCCAGTACTGGGGATACAGGAAAGAATTAGATACATACTCTGTATTCAAAGAGCAGAAAATCTAGGAGTGAGAGACATGGAAATACATGCACCAACTTTAAAAATACGAGTAAGATGGAATTTCTTAGATTTAATTGGTACCTTTAAAAGCTTAAAATTGACTTACGGTTCATAAATGTGGGCAATTTAATTGAATTTGTTTTCTTTTCTAGACAATGGGCAAGAACAAATTAAGAGGGCCGAAGTCCAGGAATGTATTTCACATAGCCAGCCAAAAAAACTTTAAGGCTAAAAACAAAGCAAAACCAGTTACCACTAATCTTAAGAAGGTGAGTATTAGTTAAGCACTCTGACTTTATTGTTTACAAGCGAAGTGTCATTGTAAGCTACTGAACAACTGTACACTATTACTTTTTTAAAAGGTTCTTAGTTTTTCCTGGAAAGGTAAGGATGGTTTCATGCATTTGTCTAAAAAAAAAAAAAAAAGAAGAAGAAGAAAAATAACCTCCCTTTCTTGGAAACAAATGTTGAAAAGAAAAAAACATTTTAACTACAAATGTGTGAAGCTTCAATTTAATAGTTTTACTGAAGCATAGAACTCATTTAAAAACCATAGTATGGGAAACAGTTCTTATCTCTGAACTCAAATATAAGAATGTATTAATGAGGCAAGACATGGGATGTCAGTGAGCACCCATTCTTTCTCTCCTCAGTAATTATCTCTTTGAAGACATCTGCAATTCAAACAAAAACCTGTAAAATGAAGATAAAAAATATTTATTGAAATGTACAATTTGAAAGGGGTTTCTTTCTTTTCTTTGTTTATATTTCAAAATACCTGAGAAACTTCTTCATCAAGATTAACTAGACTCTTCTAAGAAACATTTTTAAAAAAATGTTTTCAAGTTTCAGTAGTAGATGGAGTCAGCTCTCCAGGACTCAGTTTAATTATAATAGTCCATAGAAATCTAACATTTCATCTTTCAACTTGCATGAGCTAGCTGAGTTAAGCTTTTTGGTTGAATAGTTTTATGATTTTATAAATGCTAAGAATGAAATTAAGCAGATGATGGGGGTTTTGGGGATAACAGTTTACATAGGATGGTCTTCATAGTTGACACATTGAAACCAAGACTAGAATGATAAAGAGCTAGGAAGTATTGGGAGTGGTGGGTTTGAGGCAGAGAAATAGCAAGTGCAGAGGCCTTGAGCTAGGGAAAAGCTTGGTGTATTTGAGGAAGATTATTGTATTTGGACAGGTGGTACTAGAACTTTTATATATGCCACCAGGTCGGATCTAAGAGAGAGATCTATGGGTAGGTAGCATAAGGTGCAAAGGAGGTAAGGGTTTTGAAGGAGAAACTGTTTGGTAGCAGCAGTGAAGAACAAGAGCACCACCCCTACGTCTCTTATACTCAGAAGAGGAGGACTCCAAGGGAAGCTGTCGTCCGGGTCTTCCATTAAGACAAGAAGGTCAAGGAAGGATTCAGAGATGCACTATTATGTTAGAAGGGACTAAAAGTATTTGATCCAGGTTTCTTGTATAAATGAGGGATAACAGCACTGTAGCCTAGAAAGATTTTGGTCACTGTAAGGATACAGGAAAAAACAAACTCAGTTTCTCTTATTCTCACTCTCATACAGTTACTCAACACTTCCAATACTGTATTTGTGGGCCGATTTCCCCCACACCTAACAATTCTGCAGATGAATCTTCAGCAGGCAGCAACTAGGTGTCTTTTAATTCAAATCTGACACTGCTGACCTGGAGATAGCATCAGATTCCACAGGTTGAGTCCTAAGCCTCTCTCCAACTTCCAGTGACAATCGCAAGCCCCAGATGTTTTACCTGTGCTTCTCACCAACCAGCTGTAAATAAGGGTTCCCTTGACCACCTCCTTGGGTTTGGTTAATTTGCTAGAGCAGCTCACAGAACCCAGGAAAATACTTTTACCAGTTTATTATAAAAAGTACTACAGAGGAGACAGATGCGTAGCCAGATGGAAGAGGTACAGAGGGCAAGGTATGTCGGAAGGCGCCTGGAGCTTCCCTGCTCTCTCTGGGCATGCGACTCTCTAGGAGCCCGCATGTGTTCAACTATCCAGAAGCTCTTTGAACCCAGGTCTTTTGTAGATTTACGGAGGCTTCATTATGTAGGCATAATTCATTAACTCATTGGCCATTAGTGATGGGCTTAACGTTTATCCCCACTCCTCTCCCTGGAGCACAAAGTCCTAATCTTCTAACCCTGTGTTTTTTATCTGACCAGCCCTCTTCCTGAAGCTATCTAGAGACTCCCAGCTACCAGCCATCTCATTAGCATTCAAAAGACACTCTTATCCCTCTTGATACAATGATTTAAAAAGCTGTATGACAGGAAATGAGGACAAAGACTAAATATGTATATCTTATTATGAATCACAATATCACAGTCACATATTTTGGCCTTCTGTATCAGTGTGAGGCATATCCACATAAATTCCATTTTTTAAAAACCAAAACCTTTTTTCTAAAATTTCCCAATAAGACTGTAAGAATTTTTGAGTGAATTATCCCTAATTTGTTGGTAAGAGTTTTTAGATTTTAGATTTAACAGGTTAAGGTTGAATATATCTTATCTTTAGTAGTTATGAGATCATAGATTAATGCTTTTTTTCTTTTTTAAAAGATAAACATTATGAATGATGAAAAAGTTAACAGAGTAAATAAAGCTTTTGTAAATGTACAAAAGGAACTTGCACATTTCTCAAAAGGCCCTTCAGTTGAACCTCTGCAGAAAGAATTGGTAAGCAGAAATCATTTGCTTTTTTTTATGGCTAACAAATTGAGGCTAATAAATTAAACTCCAAGTTTTCAAAGCCTGTAAGTTGAGTGTAACTTTTAGTACTTGGCTGTCTAGTACTAGGCTCTATAGTATTAATAGCATATTCAGACTCTAAAACATTGTCTGAATATGCAGATTTATTGTTCTACTTCCAAAGATATGACTAGAAAAATTGAATAACAGATTATATAAGTCATTAGTCTGCTATTGTTGTCTACATTTTTAAATATAATACTTTCTCCTTTCAGATTCCTCAGCAGCGTCATGAAAGCAAACCAGTTAATGTTGATGAAGCTACAAAATTAATGGCTCTGTTGTAATATAGTGGTGATGCATCAAATTCTCCACAAAGACCAATAAATTAAATGTTTTATACAATTTTATTTTTAAAAATCTTGTTAATATACAGGCATTGGCACATTTTAAAAACAAACTACATAAACAGATCTTTCCTATAACCTAGGAAAGTGGAATGTCAGAAGTCAACGAAATGTGATAAACTTAAAGTGCTAAAACAGAAGGCACTTCACAAAATCTGTTCACTGAAACAGTTATATATCCTCGTTTACATCCTTCACTTTACAAGTGGCAGTGAATGTCTGTTTGGATAGAAGGACATACAGAAATACAGGCAGTTTCGTGGCAGTAAAAATATTAAGACAAACAGGTAATGAGCCCTTGGCCAACTTGTTTTTGATGACCTGTAGTGTCCTTTAACTTTCCTCTTATAAGAAGAAAAAACAGAAGGATTCACAATTAGAAGAAAAGTTGAAATCCAGAATATAGTTACTTTTGGGAGTGGGGAGGTTTGTGGATATTAAATCACTTACCCCCTAAAGCAATCAGAGCCCTTTGTTTTTATGGTTGAAGTTTTGTGAAGTAAAGAAAGTATTAGGGAAGAACACTTCAGAATCAGTGAACTAAAAAAGGTGTTACATTCATTATTTTAAATACTTAGGTTATTAAGAAGTCTAAAATGTTACACAGTTAGAGGTAGATAACAGTCCCAAGTTTCCATGGAATCTAATAATTTAGTATCTGGACATCAAACAGATCACAAACTCCTTCATTATCATCTAAATTAAAGTTGTAGTCATCTGCTGGGGTAGGAGAAAGCCTTAAGAGAGGAAACACTGCAAACAAAAAACAAATTCATTGTTAAAGATGGTTTCTACATATGGTTAATGATCTTTAACAAAATACTCTCAAATACATCATTCCAAATTAAAGACTTGTGTAATGTGTATTTTAAAAGATTCTCATTTAGTAACAGTTCATACATTCATATTAGATTGAGAAATATAATTTTTTTTTTTGTTTTTTTTTTTTAGACGGAGTCTTGCTCTGTTGCCCAGGTGGGAGTGCAGTGACGCAATCTTGGCTCATTGCAAACTCTGCCTCCCGGGTTCATGCCATTCTCCTGCCTCAGCCTCCTGAGTAGCTGGGACCACAGGCACCCGCCAACACGCCCAGCTAAGTTTTTATATTTTTTAATAAAGATGGGGTTTCACCATGTTAGTCAGGATGGTCTTGATCTCCTGACCTCGTGATTTGCCAGCCTTGGCCTCCCAAAGTGCTGGGATTACAGGCGTGAGCCACTGTGCCCAGCCTAGAAGTTAAATTTTTTATTGGTTGAACTTACCACTAAGATAATATGACTAAAAGGCACTAATGAGGCCAGGTGCAGTGGCTTATGCCTATAATCCCAACACTTTGGGAGCCTGAGGCAGGTGGATCACTTGAGGCCAGGAGTTCGAGATCAGCCTGGCCAACAAACATGGTGAAACCCCTTCTCTACTAAAAATATAAAAAGTAGCCAGGTGTGGTGGCAGGTGCCTGTCATCCCAGCTACTCAGGAGGCTGAAATAGGAGAATCACTTGAACCCAGGAGGTGGAGGTTGCAGTGAGCTGAGATCGTGCCACTGCAGTGCAGCCTGGGTGACTGAGGGAGACTCCATCTAAAACAAAAAACACACAACAAAACACTAATGAAAGTGCTTTGTTTGCCACTTTGCAAACAGAAGAATGAACTGGGCTTACAAGGTTTGCTGATGTTCTCTGCTTCTACATATATGTTTAGTACATCTCTAGTTACCATAACATTTGCTAACTTAACTGCTACCACTTCGTAGGTTTCTACTATATTGTTAGGAACTAGGACTCAGATCCAAGAACTTACAGGAGAGAAATTATTAAAGTAATTAGCATATTGTAGCTAACTGATATAATTTTTCAGGTTAGATGACAACGTGGTTAATGTTAATACTAATTCAGTGACTTCATATTGGCAGCTCGAAAATGGCCAAGGTAGGGGTATTTACAAAAGCAGGTGTTCAGATCATTTGCTGATTTAGACAAGTTATTTTACTCTTCTTGGGCCAAATCCTTCAGGAGTGGAAAGGGCTAACAGTTTATTTTCAATGAAGGTGAGAAGTATCCCCATATGGATTCCTTTCCCTCAAAATGCAAGTAAAGAAAAATAAATTCTGAAGGATGCCTATTACTTACTGTAAGTATTAAGGGAGAACTTTCATGAATCTTCATAGAAAAGCAGTTAGCAAATATATGTTCATTTCTTTTAAATCATGTTTCACTTATAAATTCCACAAAAGCATTACTGATATATGAGTTAGTAAAATTTTTAACCTACTTACCATCAGAAGACATTAACTCATCAATGATATCTCCACTAATAGATCCTGCTGGAAACAGTATCAAAGTTTTGTTACATTTCTGTTAACAGTAAAAGATATTTAAACAAAAGTAGTCACAGCAGCAGCTTGACTGACAATGCACATTTATTTAAAGTACTAGTACTTTGTGGACAAGTTGTTTTCATGAGCACCTACTCTGTGCCTGGCATTACTTTTAAACTCCCAAACTCAAGACGAAGACCAAAAGACTCATCTGCCAGGCGTGGGGGCTCATGCTTGTAATTCTAGCACTTTGGGAGGCTGAGGGAGGCGGATGGATCGCTTGAGCTCAGGAGTTCCAGACCAGCCTGGGCAACATGGCGAAACCTGTCTTTACAAAAAATATTTAAAAATTAGCCAAGCGTTGGTAGCATGTGCCTATAGTCCCAACTACTTGGGGGACTGTGGTGGGAAGATCACTTGAGCCCAGGAGGTTTAGGCTGCAGTGAGCTGAGATGTGCCACTGCACTCCAGCCTGGCTGACAAAGTGAAACCCTGTCAAAAAACAAACAAACAAAAAAAAACTCATCATCGTTCTACCAAAACTGACTCAGTTTTAGTCACTGGTTTCCTAATTCTCCCAATTATTCAACCTTAAAACTTCAACATCACTTTCCATTCCTCCTGTTAACTTTATCTCCAGATCTCACCCATCAAATGTTATTTTGTCTACAGTGTTTGTCAAATCTGTTCGTTATTTCTCTTCCTGATCTCACTGTAATCACTATTTTAGCCTTTTTGTTTATTTATTTATTTTGAGACAGGGTCTCGCTCTGTCACTCAGGCTGAAGTACATTAAGTGCTATCATGGTTCACTGCAGCCTTGACCTCCCAGGCTTGCAATCCTCCCACCTTGGCCTCCCTCCCCAGTAGCTGGACCATAGGCACACGTCACAATGCCTAGCTAATTAATTTTTTTTTTTTTTTTAAGAGATAGGGTCTCACTGTATTGCTCAGGTTGGTCTCAAATTCTGGGGCTCAAGCAGTGTACCTGCCTCGACCTCCCAAAGTGTTGGGATTACAGGCATGAGCCCCACCACACCTGGCCCTTGTTTTAGCCCTAATATTCTCAGCTATATAACTGCAAACATCTACAGTTTCCATCGCCTCTGAATTCTGCTTCCCAGGGCTAAAAGCATCTTTCCTAATCATATTCTGTGCACACCATTAGAGGTAATTATGCTATTTCCTTGGTCACACATCTTCACTGGTTTATTGGATAAATGTCCTAACTACTATGAAATTCAAGGCCTGCTCTAATTTGGCCCAAAATTACTTTCCTTAGTTAGGATTTCCAAATATGAAACCATAAAAATGGAATACTCACTTTTTAAAAATACTTTGTTGAAGCCAATGTGTTAATTGTGCCTAAGCTAACCCACATAAAACCCATGTAAAGCTTGCCTGCTCTATATCCTAGATGGTACGCTTTTTAAGGACTACATTTTCTTTTTTTTTTTTTTTAAGACGGAGTTTTACTCTGTCACCCAGACTGGAGTACAGTGGCACGATCTTGGCTCACTGCAACCTCCAACTCCTGGGTTAAAGCAATTCTCCTGCCTCAGCTTTCCAAGTAGCTGGGACTACAGGTGTGCACCACCATGCCCAGCTAATTTTTGTGTTTTTTAGTAGAGACAGGGCTTCACTATATGTTGGCCAGGCTGGTCTCGAACCCCTGACCTCAGGTAATCTGCCTGCCTTGGCTTCCTTAAGTGCTGGGATTATAGGTGTGAGCCACTGTGCCCAGCCAGGACTACATTTTCTATTGTGCATCCTAATGGCCTATAGTATAGACATATTTATAGGGGAAGGAAAGGAATAGATGTGGGCAAAAAGAAGCTAAAAAACATTCCATGTCCATTTAGATCTTGTTAGTGTCACTTTTAACCTGTGAACTCCCATTTTAGCAATGAGACACATCCTAGAGGTAAAATAAACAATTTGGATAATATACAGTATAGTTGTAAATTATCTGCAAGATGATATCTATATTGGCACAATTCATCCATTCATTCCCTAGTCACTGAGAAACTGCCTACCATGCTCCCTTTATTTGGAATCAGTAAGGTACTGCCAAATTAAGAGTCGCACTCTCTACTCCTGATACCCAGTGTGAATTGTTTTAGCTTTTTACAATTTCATAGATGAAACAACTGAGGAAAGTAAGATTTCCTGCATAACTGGAGTTGAGACCATTTATCAATTCTATAAAACTAAGCTTCCCAAATAAAAAGTATAACAAAGAATATGGAGAAACAGGAGGCATAAGTCACTATGGTTTATACTAGTCTGATTTTTCTTAAAGGTAGTTGGAACATATTTCACTAATGTATCCTAGACTTAGATAAAAGAACCTTACCAAGTAAACTTCAGGTAAAAGCTGACATCTGTATATGCCACAAATGGAAAATTCCACACCCAACCTTGTGATAGGTTGCAGTCAAGCCACAGTCAATACTTTGTTTCATCCACAAAGTAAACTATTGTATAAAATTATCTTCAGGCTATGTGAATAAGGTGTGTATGAAACAAATGAATATTGTGTTTAGACTTGGGTCCTATCCCCAAGATATCTTATTATGTATATGCAAATATTCCAAAATGTTGAAAGTGCTTGGGACATTTCTGTTCGCAAGCACTTTGGATAAGAGATACCCAACCTGTTTTTATATTTCTTCCTCTCTAACTTACAAAAGAAAGGCTCTGAACCCACCTGAAGATATTTCTGTAGCTGATGTCTGCTGCAGAGTCTGGCTTCTTTCAGAGACATGTTGCTCAGGCAGATTTTCAGTTGCCATGCTGGATTTCTGTGGAGTCACTGGAGTCAAGGACTGCGAGGAAGGCTGTGTGAGGTCATCAGGTGGGGGAACAGGAAAAACCACGGGCTTAGATGAACTCGACTCTTTATTTATAAGCAGCACATGGATAGGTCCTGAATGACTCTTTAGATTGATCTGGTATTTCTTTTGTCCATTCTGACCCTTTGAAATTATTGGGTATAAATAAATGTATAATTATTAACATTTGTAGCTAACTTAAGACAGTAAAATAAGGCAGGCAAAGCTATTAGGGACTTACTAAATTCACATAACACAATAAAGTCATTAAGTCAAAACACAAAAGTAGAGACCTAGAGTAGAATGTAATTTTGAGGGCTCTAAACCACTAGTTTCTGAAAAGTAAGCTTTTCACAAATACTGATCATCAAAAACTCTGTTGTAGAATTTTGGCAACCATCCGTTGTTACCATGTGTATGACTACATAACATGTCAGGGCCCAGCAGTGCTCCAGGTATTCTCCATATACAGGAACTTTATCCCCTGGAGTTGGCCACCACAGATGTGATCATTTCAACATGCTTCACAGATCAAACTATTTTTTTTCCCATCTGCAAGCAAAAGGACAACTAATTTCTCCTACAAAGAAATAAATATAACAGTCTTCCAGCTGAAAAAAGTAATCTGTATCCTGAGGCTTCAGACTCCAGTAATACCAATGCCTAAATGTAAACTTTTGAATAAGGGGGTGGGGGAAGGAGGTAGGTAATAATAATTTTCGACTCCCTTTTTTGGTTATTGCTTTCAAATTAGGTTATTTTTAAAAATCTGAATCTGAAAACAAAAATCATGAAACTCATTTATAGAGTCAATAAATGTCTTTGACTTAATAAGCCAGACAATGTTTTGTAAAAGACCTAATTGAAAGGAATTGATTGTTGATACTTACATTGAACTTTTTCCTCAGTGGCAATTTTTATATCAGTTGTAGATGTGGTGTGGTGTTTTGAGACAGAGTTTCGCTCTTGTTGCCCAGGCTGGAGTGCAATGGTACAATTTTGGCTCACTGCAACTGCTGCCTCCCAGGTTGAAGCAATTCTCCTGCCTCAGCCTCCCAAGTAGCTGAGATGACAGGCGTGCACCACCACGCCCGGCTAATTTTGTATTTTTAATAGAGATGGGGTGTCACCATGTTGGTCAGGCTGGTCTTAAACTCCTGACGTCAAGTGATCTACCTGCCTCGGCCTCCCAAAGTGCTGGGATTACAGGCATGAGCCACTGCGCCCAGCCCAATGTGGTCATTTTAACTGATTTTTATAGATTATTGGGCATATCATTAGTCATTTCTTGACATCCTCTAACTTAAAAAATTCAAATTTAAAATAATTTAATCAAAATGTTAAATCATTTGGTTACTTAGGGATAGATATCTTAGGGATAGGACCCAAGTCTAAACACAAAATTCATTTGTTTCATACACACTTTATTCACATAGCCTGAAGATAATTTTATACAATAGTTTTACTTTTTGTATGAAACAAAAATCACTTGTTAAAGCATTTTGATTACTTTTTAAAAATTGACTTTATTTGAGCTAAATGATACCAATAAATGACTAAGGATATAGTCAATAATCTTTAAAATCATTTATGATTGATTTAGTTCTGTAATTTTACCAAGGTATTAAAGACATACAAATTCAAGTATCAATACTTGCATATAAAAACTTGAGTAACTCAAAAGTGTTTACACAATTAGCTCACATTCAGCTAAAGAAAATACATTTATCCTTCTTGAGACAGTAGATCCATTTTTCCCACTTATATATAAGTTATCCTACATACCATTTCTGGAATGGGTACCTCCAGTTGTGTACCAGAAGGTGCCTGAATGGCCAAAAGTGTATCACCTGATCCAAAAAATAAATATAAAAAGTTACATAAAATACTGTTGATCATGGAATACAATGGCAAGAATGTGGACTCTGGAATCAGAATGTTTGGTTCATCCCAAACTAGGTGACCTTGAGCTTTATTTTTCAATTCTATAAAATGGGGGACACACAACCTCCTGCATAGATGTATTTTGAGCATGAGATAATAGGTATATAAGTATTATACATGGGTTAGGTGTATGATTCTCATTAACAAATTCAGCTCAAGTTGATTTTGCTGTCACTAAGACTCCTGTAAAGTCTGAGATTCTTAAAACCATTTAGCCTCAATTAAATAACACTGTTCATTGGATTAAGGATACTGGATATTAGGTATGAGACAGTGAAATGTTGAGCTTAAATGAATTTATTATTTTTGAAGCCAAATTCTACAACAAATCTCTGTTGAGTTGCAGATTAACAGAACTCTCAGCAAACTTCCTTTAAAAACTCAGGAAATACAGTGGTAAAATAGAACAATAGGCCCATATGTATTTCCAACGTAGTCTTACGTAGAAAGTCAGATTCTGCTTGATGAGGTACTTGGCTTTTTCAAATAGGTGGATAATGACACAAATTTAAATATGCACAATTTCATTTTACTTGTGCTGTAATTTTGGGAACACACACCCCCATTTTAGTTTTATTAATAACTATAATTACTAAAATGATACTGTTATTTTTAAGGAGAAAACACAGGGGCAGCAAATTGCATAGGAATAGGTTTCCTGGTTATAAGACAGATTCACCTAATTCTTTCCTCATGGTTTCTTTGGGTTTCATTTGTGACCAGCATACTTACTGCATATAGTTTCATAAACAGTGCTGATGAGAACCATGTTCTAGTTCAAGTCTGGTCACTAACTCTGTGACTGTGTGACAATGACAGTTGCTTAATACCACTCTGATTTAGCTTGCCCTCTGCCCCTGCCTCCTTCCCCTTCCACATATAGTTGATCCCTACCAGTGGAGCTAATGAAGTGAATGCTGTGAAAAGCAGCTATTCTCATGAAAACAGAAACAAAAGCAGCCTATCAATACACAGCACGGTGGAGTGAGACACAATGTCCACAACTTCTGAAAATGATGACAGGATGAAGACACAGGGAATTCTGAATCACTCTGCACTAAATAGGTTGAGGAGAGGAAGAATGCAAGGAAAAGTCTAATGGTACTTACCATTAAAGCAATTACAGATGTCTTCATGAGTTACATAGGAAAATGTACTGTCGTAGGAGTTAAGGAACAACATTTATATCAAGCCGTAGGCATTTAAATTAAGGTAATACATCTGAAGGTCAAAATAAATGACCATATGCACAGAGGGACTGCCACACATGGACAGATAAAAGAAATCTAGTCTAGCAAGGTAAAGAAAATCACAATCAAAGGAGTTCCCATCCTTTGCTCTTAGAAGAAGCCATTCTGATTGTGACATTTGAGGACCCTTAGGAGAGAGATGGAAAGCAGCGCACATTCTTCATGGAGGCAAGGGCTTCTGGGGGAAGGGAATGATGGGGAAAAGGAGGTCTTCAGCAACCATATCAGCTTCCACATCAGGAATTTTCTGTGATTATTGATTTTTGTTCTTGTATTAAATGGTCAGGTACAGCCACAAGAGGACACAGAGGAAAGGAAAGGCTCAGAAAAGCAAAGTATTATACTCAGGTCTTAGTGACGGGAGGCAAGGCAGGCTACTCAGGGCCACGTGGTTAAGACACCAGGGTGGTTAGGAGGCAGAAGACAGGAGCGGGAGGAAAGCATTATCCCAGAGCTTTTATTGGGGTTTCCTTGGGAAAAGAAATGCAGGGTGGCCAGTCATGGTGGCTCACATCACCCAGCACTTTGGGAGGCTGAGGCGGGTGGATCACTTGAGGTCAGGAGTTCAAGACCAGCCTGACCCTATGCACAGAGGGACTGCCACACATCGACAGATGAAAAAAGAAGTCAAGTCTATAAATGGTGAAACCCGTCTCTACTAAAATACAAAACTTAGCAGGGCATGGTGGCAAGCGCCTGTAATCACAGCTACTCCAGAGGCTGAGGCAGGAGAACTGCTTAAACCCAGGGGGCGGAGGTTGCAGTGAGCCGAGATCGCGTCACTGCACTGCAGCCTGGGCGACAGAGCAAGCCTCTATTTCATGAAAAAACAAAAAAACAAAAAAAAAAACGTGCGGGGCAGGGAGGACATTTCGATTAGCTAGTTTGGATAATTGTGTTTTGAGATGGAGTTTGCTCTGTTGCCCAAGCTGAACTGCAGTAGTATGATCTTGGCTCACTGCAGCCTGTGCCTCCTGAGTTCAAGCAGTTCTCTTATGGCCTCCCTGGTAGTTGGGATTACAGGTGCACGTTGCCACGCCCAGCTAATTTTTGTACTTTTAGTAGGGACTGGGTTTCACCCTGTTGGCCAGGCTGGTCTGGAACTCCTGAGCTCAGGTGATCCACTGACCTTGGCTTCCCAAAGTGCTGGGATTACAGGCGTGAGCCACTGCACTTGGCCTAGTTTGTATAATTTTGGTGGGCTCTGAGCTATGCAGGTAGTCCCTAGTTGTCTGGTACCTGGCCCTGGGATGATTAAGGCAGAAGAATATTGCCACCTGGGTGTATGGGCTGGAGAGAGGAGGTCTGGACCTGGACTGGTTAGTTTATATCAAAGGGATGCTTCTGGCTGAGCCCTTGCTGTTTTTAAGAAGTGGCTAGTCCCAGGATGGGCAGTCTTTCCTCAGCCAGAAAGGTTTATTGAGACATCAAAATACCGTAATATACAGAAAATTTTGTATGTATCACACATAATCATGGTTGGTGCATTGGGAATGGCCAGCATCTTGTAAAGCAGGGCAGCAAAGTCCAAGATAAAATAGATCAATGGCTTTTGAATTTCAGAGCTCCACAGAACACAGCTTGAAAACTCCCATTGTTCTCCAACTGTTAAGGGGCTCTGATCCATAGAAAGGAAATAACAAATGAAATCATGGACTTGTTCACCAAATGCATGAAAACGTGAAAAGTAAATTATATTGTATACATTAGTCAAAATTTCATGAGGTGCTACAAGGTAAAATGTGGTTAGTTTCCTTATGAGTACAGGTAAGTTTATAAACTAAGAGAATCACAGATATCTAAGAGAAGACAGTGGTTTGTAAGAAACACATGGATATATCAATAATGTTTTCCCCCAATATATGATAGGCACACACGACTTAGACCCCTGTTCTCCAGCAGGAACTATTTTGGAGTTCATATTAGGCAGAAAGTATCAAGGATTGATTGTGGGCACATGATATCTCATCTTTAAATGAAAAGTTTTCAAAACTTTGAGAGCTGCTGAATTTTATACTTCAGAACACTGAACATAATTATTTAAAAATACATATGTACTTAACAATGGCTTCTAATATTCACAGATCTCCTAAGCACACTGGCTAGCATACCGCATTCTATCAATAGGTAGACCAAAAGTCGATTAATCTCTTTTTCTCCCTCGGTGCACCACAGGAATAATGCTAATGGATCGGTACTATATAACTTAAAAATGTAACATTTAAAAAATATTAGTATATATTATAAGAATATAATAAAATTAAAATGTTATATTTACTTATAAAACTTAACTGTCTAAAAGTGAATGATCTTCAGACTGAAATAATTTATACATACATATTCCAAAGCTATATGTATATGCATAACTTATTTAAAAGGATATCTATTATTAATGGAATCGTCCATCACATTTTTGATGCTTTGCTGTAGCCACAATTTCTGCTGATCAAGTTCTCTTTCCTTCAGTTCTAGATCTTCAATTTCAGCTTTAAGATATCTTAATCTATCTATGACTTCTTTAGTATTACAGCCAGCACCTACACCTCTTAAAAACATATGAGAATTAATATCCTCAGTATCAGATCTAGGTTAATATCACTTAATTTTTACTGTAATAAAACTGACTTATTTAGTAATATATTCAAGATAGAAGTCTTTGCACTCTTAAAATCAAGCACTAAAAATGTTAAAAATTTTAAACACCGTACCTCTTGCTTAGAAAATTATTGACAAGAACAACCAAATTATAAAAATTCTCAATCTTCCCTACAATGTTTTTTTGTCATCTGGAAGGCCAGACTGGTTGGTGACTGGGTGCCAAAAGAGTGTGCTCAGCAGTCACAACTAGTAGTCTCAGGATGTAACTGAGGTGCTGGTAAAATAAATTACAACCTTTTAATGTTTTGGTGGAATTTTGGCTAAAACAAAACAAAACAAAACAAAACAAAACAAAAACGATAGTCAAAGGGGACACATTAGAAGAACAGAAATTGTTTGTTACATTCAAACGTATAACCAGGCCACAATTAATGACAACATGCATTTCAATCAGTTACTATTTACAAAGTACAAATTCCTATGAAAGTAGTTCTTGCTCTCAAGGATGGGTAAAGACTTAGGAAGAGGTTAATACAAGATAGTATGCAATGTGTGCCAAATGAGTAATACCTCGAGGAAGAAAGTAAGATTTGAACTTTAAGAGTGAAAATCCAACATCCAAGAGAGCAAGGGAACACCCCAACACAGGAGTGACAAAGAGGTCCAGAGAGGTGTGTTCAGGGACAGCTGAGGGGCCTAGCTGAAACAGAAGATTTGAGAGAGATAAACATTGGGAAGGTCAAATTTTACAGAGCATTGAGAAGAAAAATAAAGGTTTCAGAAGAGGGTGCTGGTTTGTAACTTACTTCCACTGGATACTGTTTTTTGACTTTTTTTCAATTAAGTCAATTCCCTCTAAGACATTGGTGATATCATAAATTCTCCTTTTTTGCCTCACAGCCAAAGTATCAGCAGCCTGTTTAGGAAAGACAATGAGAACAGTGAAATAAAGGGCAAATCATGTTTTAAAGCCAAAAAGGGTTGATTATTAAGTCCACAGCAAGTCCAATCTCAAATTTGACCCAGTCAGTTGCTTGGGGACAATAGCTGAGCATGTTCAAAGCATCTCCCAAACATTGCAAATACCAAAGAAAGTATTCCATTTAAAAGCCAGCAGATGTTGGAACAGAAAAATAAATTAAGGTCATGACACAAAGCCTGCAAAAATAAAAGAACACAATAAGAATACTTTGTGTCACCTTATGGACTAATCCTGAGGAGGAGCTACTAATTGCCTATCCATGTCACCTCCTATCTTATTTCTCTGTTCATAAACAGTCTCATCTAAAGATGCATTACTTATTTTTTAAATTTTAAAGAATTAAATCTCAGCAATTTATTTTGGTAATTAAGACACTTGGAAATTCTGAACTATACGTACACTCATAATACCTTAAAGTCAATATCTACATTTTTAAACTCATAATGAAAACAGAGGAACGAATCATGCCATCCTAACACAAAGCCCATCAACAAGAAATCAGAATCAATAGCTCAAGATTGCACTAGCAGCTGTTATACAAAAACTTGGTAGTTGCATTCACGTTAGATAAGATCAATGAAAACAACATATGCTATCATGTTATGAATTAAACAACACTGTACAATTCTTCTGATTAGTTCCAATTCACATTTTTGATGTTTGTTCCCAGAAGAACAAAGAGAACCTCAAAGGAGTTTTCAGAGTGGATTAGACAATAGCCTGTTTTGAATGTGAAGCCACATTTTAAGATTCATGGTAGTTACAAATATTTATGTCTCTACTGACAATTTTCAGCACATTATCTAAAGTATCTAAATGAACAGGATTTAGTTTCACATAATTGGTTAACAGCTCTCCCAGAGAGCATCACTACTTTCTTCATTCTGTAAAAACCTAGCTCAGCACAGTGTTTGCAATCTGGACCTGCCTTCCCCCTGGAGCAGGTGCCACTGACAGCTATACTCACTGTACAGGCATTTGGGATCTAGAGAGAAATGTCAGTTCTCTCAAACCCATTTTTTTGTGTGTGCCACCAAAACCCCCAGGTTACTACTGTCCCATCATTCAGGTCTTCCTCAGGAAGGGGATTCATGCCTCAGTGGACCAGGAGAGTAAGCAGGATGTGGCAGAAGGAAAAACTGGAGGGTGGGGCTCTTTGTTCTCCAACTCTAACTTGGCACTGTCCCTTCTAGAGAACCAGAAAATTAACAGTAGGACTAGCCATGGTTTGTTTCATTGATACTTTCTTCCCTTGTACTTAGCAATTCCCTTCTTGTTTCATCTACCTTCATAGAATTTTTACTCTCAACTTCGAGGCTGTTTTTATGAAGAACAATAGACGACTGCAAAATTAACGGTACAAATCTGAAGCTGAGGTTTCATTTCTCACTTTCCTCTCTCTAGAGAAGTAACTCAGAGAACTCCAAGCCATGGCTCTGTGTTATTGGTATCTATGTACTCACAAAAGCGTTACAGCCATAGCAACAGCACACTGGTTTTGGTATCAGAACATGTTTGTATGAACCAGACCACAAGAGCTAGCCTAGGTCATTAGGCAAAGTGCCATGAGATTTAACTTGTAGCTCAAAGTTTTAAAAAGGTGTCTTGTTTATCATTTATATTTATTACTGCTTAACAATCACAACATTTAAGCCCATTTTCTAAAACTAAACATTATTTCTCAAATACTTTACTATTTAAGTATGTAAACATATAAATGACTAACATGTACAGATCATATATAAAAGAATCTCCAGGAGGCTTTTATTTTAGAAAGTCCCATCATTCTTTTTTTTTTTTTTTTTTTTTTTGAGACAGTCTCCCTCTCTTGCCCAGGCTGAAGTGCAGTGGTGTGATCTTGGTTCCCTGCAACCTCCACCACCCTGGTTCAAGTGATTCTCCTGCCTCAGCCTCCCAAATAGCTGGGACTACAGGTGTGTACCACCATGCCTGGTTAATTTTTGTATTTTTAGTACAGATGGGCTTTCACCATGTTGGCCAGGCTGGTCTTGAGCTCCTGACCCCAGATGATCCACCGGCCTCGAACTCCCAAAGTGTTGGGATTACAGGCGTGAGCCATGGTGCCCAGCCAGTCCCATCATTCTTAAGAAATTCTGAAGCTAAACACACTGAGATCCAATCCCAGGGCTGCCACTTCCTATCTTCAGCTGGCCTCATCGTATGCTCACTAAGCCTCATTTCCTTTTTCATAAAATGGTATAACATATACTGAAAGGAGTATTGTGGGAGTTAAACTGGATAATCTTAGCACAAGGTCTACTGCATAGTGATTACTTAAATATTGGCTAGTCTGCCTCATCATCAAATACAGGTTGAAACGGATTGTGGGTAAGATTGTGTATAAGATTGGTTAAAGTTTGTGTGTATACAGACCTACCTTGTTTTATATAGTGTTTGAAAAAGTTGTGTGTGAATTCTTTAAAAACTAATTTGGGGCTTAAATACCTAACAGAATCATACCACGAATCTCCACCACCACCACCACCATCACCACTACCTTCCTCCGTTCATTTAACACCAAAATGTTCCAGGCTTGGTTCTGGGTCTTAAAGATATAGTTGTGACAGAACAAAGTCCCTGCCCTCAAAGAAGGGAGGGAAGTTAATAATATACAAATAATTATGTTTGGAGAGAATGCAGGCAAGAGGAAGGTGCTATATCAAATAGGATTTTCAGGGAAAAAGCTCTCTGACAAGGTGATATTTGAACATTTGAATGGAGTAGGAGACCCCTGTGAATATTTGGTGGCAGAACATTCTGGGCAGAGGAAGCAGCAAGCACAAAGGCTCTGAAGTGTGTGGGGTCTTTAGCTCCTTCAAGGAGAGGCAGGCAGGCCAGTGTGGCAGAATAATGAGAGGGAAAATGGAAAAAGGAGATAAAGACAGGAAAGGAGACCAACAAGAAGGCGATGGCAATAATCCATGCAGGAGATGGTAGTGGTATGGAGGGGTAGCTATGAAGATGGTGAAAAATGTTAATATTCTGGATATATTTTGAAGGTACGGCAAGCAGCAGGTCTCTAGAGAGGAATCAGAAATTACTTCAGTTTTTGATAAGAGCAATTACAGATAAGGTAAACTACAGAAGGAACCAGTTTGGGGCACTGGAAATAAAGAAACTGGCCTTGGACCTTCTGACATCCATGGGGAGAAATCAAGGAGACCACTGGACATGAGAGTGTGTGGCTTAGGGGAGAGATCCAAGCTAGAAATATAAATTCCGTAGTCTTCAGCAAATAGACATTTTACACCACAAGAGGGAATATACTAGTTTGATACAGGAGGTGAGCATAGAAGGGAAGGTTAAGAACCAGCTCTCGGAAAATGTAAGGTCTAGGAAATGAGGGAGCAACCTGCCACTGAAATCAGAAGAAAAGCAGAAAGTGTGGGGTCTCGGAATCCAAGGAAAGAAAGTGTAAGAAAGTGTGACCATGTCAAGTACTGCTATCACAGCAAGTTAGAACTGATCAGTGATTTGCCTTTGGAAAGATCATGGGTGACCTTGATCAGAGCTGTTTTGGCAGAGAGGTGGGGCTGAAAGTCTTAATGGAGAAATTTCAAGAAAGAATGGAAAGAAAGCTAGAGTAGACAACTCTTGAAGAGTTCTGCTGCCAAGAGGAAAGGAGAAATGGGGCAATATTTTTAGGGAACTATGGGGTCTCCAGGAGGATTTTTTTCCTTTTAAAGATGGGAGCTATTTCAACATGTGAGTATGCTGATAGGAATGGTCTGGTAAAGAAGGAAGAGGAATCATTAACAATGCAGAAGAGAGAAGGGACAACTGCTAGAGATGGCCATAAGTAGGCAAGGCGGGATATGAATTCAATAAGTGAGGATTGGCCTTAGATAATAACAGGGTATATTAATAACTGAAGTCCAGCAGAGTACCTGAGTACAGATATAGGTACATTAGTAGACCAGGTAGGGAGAAAGGTTAGACATTTCCTTCTGGTTGATTTTTATTCTCTCATCAGCATTGGGATGGGGGAGAAAGAAAAGGAGCTATTAATGGTTGAGAGGAGAGGAGAAAGTGCGAAATATTCATATAAAAAAACAAGACAATAGGTAGCATGGAAGGAATGCTGGACAGCACTACTGGCCCCTTTGTAGTTGGCGATCATGAATTTAAAGTGAGATCTATCAGCATTATTTTCCATTTTCCTCCAGCCTGGACAGCTGTCTGGGTGCAGAGAGGGGTAGGTGGAGAGCAAAGCAAGTCACCATTCCCATCCCATGCTTGCCACTGTAACTGTTGAATATGTATATGCATGTCTTAATCACATTTACTTTAAAAGGCTACATTTACTCTCATATGATTTTACCTATACAGCCATAAAGGAAGCATCTAATTGTATCACATTAACTCAGTTTACAGAAAAACAAACAAAAATATTCCTCTGAAAGAATTAGACCTCCCCTCCAAATATTAAATCCTGTTCTAAAAATATAACCAAAGATGAACAAAGCAATGTCTATAGGTGGAATAAAACTAAAGCTTGCAATGCTTCTAAGAGGTGCTCAAGACAAATGAACCAGGAAAGCTGAGACAGGTAGTCCGTAAGTGCTAAAAACGGCTTTAATAATCATGAGGCCACAGCCCTTCATTTGAACAAATGAGCCCACTAAGACTCGGTGTTAACTCTGGAAAGGGAGAGACATTATGTGGTAGCTTTCTTTGAGTTAGGGTTCGCTGAGGCTCATTGGCTCGGGGTTGTTCTTCTAATGGACCACGATGTTGTATTAAAAAGGCTAATATCAAAACAATAAGAGGAAACACCCTGTCTTTCAGGTTCTCCACGCAAAGCAGGTACTTTATTTGCTGTCTTCCAAAATCACAAGAGTCAATACATGTACACTCAATAGTTTAGCTACTGTGATTCAGAAATTAACACTACAATGAAGCAGGCCAGAATCCCAAAATAGAAAATATACAACAGAAGTACTATATAAAACCAGCCAGTTCCACTTGAAAATAAGATAAGAAGCACCCCAAGTGATGCTCCAAAACTGCCTGTAGAGTATTTTAATGAGAATTAAAATAAAAACTGAAAGAACTTGCTTTCAACTCAGCCACATGGTACTTTATGTTGATCTATTCCATGATGAGGTTTGGACTAATTATTACCTAATTTTAAACACTGTTAAAGATAATTTATATCTTTAGAGGTTAATGCAGAATGTTTGATTTCAATCCACAATTAAGAGGAACCATTTATAAGTCAGTAACAGGATAATTGTGTAACAGAATCTTACAGAAACATTATCTAATTTAATGCTCATGGCAGCTTTGGTGTTCTCCCTGTTATATTGGAAACAGATTCACAAAGCTAATGAATGATCAAGGTGGAATTTAGCATTAACTGCATATTCATAAATACATTTTTGGTAAAACATTTTCAAATGGACTTATATAATTTCAAATGACTTTAAATTTGGTGCACAGCCAAAAGTTTCGAAGTTATATAACTGCATTGAAGAAGCAATTCAAATAACAATTGTCTACAGGAGGTTTCATATAAAGTGTATTCAATGGCCTGAAAAAACAGAAAGATCTTAATTTCCACTTATTATTGAAAAATAATAAACAGTAACAAAAAATTGCATATATGTCTAAAGCTCTGGGACTGTCACCAACACCTTACAGAATGAGGTTTAAAAAATGAAATAGTACCTAAAGTAGACAAAATGTTGTAAGAGATAGAAAAATGAGAGATTACTTAAGGTGGGAGCAAATAGGAAATAGTTCCTGGAGGAGGCCACTATGTGTTTTCAATGGGTCTGTAGGGGCTACCAAATCAATAAGGAAATTAAATATAAAAGAATAAATAACTTTAAAGACACAAAGCGCTCCCTCCAGAAGCTGCATGTTTCAATTCCCAGTCACTACCCTACCACAAGGAAATCTCTCCTTAAAAAATCTTCAGGGGTCATCTTGTCACTCCAAACTAACTGCTACTGTACTTGATACTTCTGAAATGCATAAGCTTTAAATCTTTTAAAAAAACTTTTAATAAACTTTGTATAAAGCTTTAAAAAAGGAAATTCATTTCTATTGTCTTACAAATAGAAATCATTGAAGATGACTCAAATGAAAACAAGATATTTGATAAAGTGCCTATTTAGGAAAATATTGCTGAACCTCAGAAATCTATAAATTATTCAGATCTAGAGATTGCTTGCCTACGTTTTCAATTGCATACTTTGAAAATTCTCTTGGCCGATGCAGTGGCTCATGCCTGTAATCCTAGCACTTTGGGAGGCTGAGATGTGAGGACTGCTTGAGCCCAGTAGTTCGAGACCAGCCTAGGTAACAGAGGGAGCTCCCTGTCTCTACAAAAAAAATTTTAAAAATTAGCCAGACAAGCTGGTACATGCCTGCGGTCCCAGCTATTTGGGAGGCTAAAGTCGGAGGATCACTGGAACCCAGGAGGTTGAGGCTGCAGTGAGCATGACTGCACCACTGCACTCTAGCCTGGGTGACAGAGTGAGACCCTGTCTCAAAAAGGAAAAAAAGAACAAATAAATAATAATTCTCTTAAGTATTCACTTCCTAAAATAGGAGAAAGATTAAGTGTGAATCTGCTATTCTACTACTGAGATTTGCACCTCCTTTTTTTTGTTGTTGTTGTTTTTGAGACAGAGTCTTGCTCTGTTGTTCAAGCTGGAATGCAGTGGCACAATCTCGGCTCACTGCAACCTCCGCCTCCTGGGTGCAAGCAATTCTCCTGCCTCAGCCTCCCGAATAGCTGGGACTACAGGCACATGCCACCACACCTGGCTAATTTTTATATTTTTAGTAGAGACGGGGTTTCACTATGTTGGCCAGGCTGGTCTCGAACTCCTGACCTCATGATCCACCCGCCTCGGCCTCCCAAAGTGCTGGGATTACAGACATGAGCCACCGTGCCCAGCCTCCATATTTAACCTCACCCTGTCAGCAACACAGCATAAAGCTTAGGAACATGGGCTCTGAGGTTGACCCCACTTATTAGCTGTGTGGCCCTGGGCAAGCTACTTAGCCTCAAATTCTTCATCTGTAAGATAACTATGAAGATATTGTTGCTGTGAGGATTAAATGAGTATAATATTTGAAACAGAAGAGAGTCTAGCATGGCCGGGCATGGTATTAAATTCTACAAAAATTTTAAAAATTAAAAAAAAAAAAAAAAAAAAAAAAAAAGAGGGCTGGGCATGGTGGCTCATGCCTGTAATCCCAGCACTTTGGGAGGCCGAAGCAGGTGGATCACGAGGTCTGGAGTTGAAGACCAGCCTGACCAAGACGGTGAAACCCTGTCTCTACTAAAACTACAAAAATTAGCCAGGCGCGGTGGCAGGCACCTGTAATCCCAGCTACTTGGGAGGCTGAGGCAGGAAAATCGCTTGAACCTGGACAGCAGAGGTTGCAGTGAGCCGAGATGGCACCACTGCACTCCAGCCTGGGTGACAGAGATTCCGTCTCAAAAGAAAAAAAAAGAAAAAAAAACAAACAAAAACAACAGGGATAAACCTAAGCTAATCAGAAAACTAAGTTACACACAAACTCTCATTGCCTAAAGGATAACAAATGGTATCAGGAACCTAGACTTGTCATATTCAAGAAAAATGTACTAGACAGAATCTACTGGAATGCACATGGATTTTTAAATAATCTAAAAAATCCTGAAGAAATTATAGTGAATAGGAACTACGATTTGAGTTTACCTCAACTTTCATGTTAGCTGTCTTCATAACTGCCAACAGCCCATTCTCAAAACTGATTAAAACCCCCCAAATTACTGCGCGCGCACACATACACACACAAACATACATGCGTATACAGCAAAATGTCAAAAATTTCCTTCATGGGAACTTATGTTACATATATAGAATTAATAAAAAAGATTTGACTATCTCAATAATTGAAACATATAAAAGAAAATATAAAAACCACAAAATAAAACATGGACAAAATACAGAACTCACAAAAACAAAAAAAAGTTAATATTCTTGAAAGAGTTTTCAGACTTTTAATGAGTTAATAAAGGAACAATAAAGGAATACACATTAAAACAATAAAAGTATCTATACGAAGGCTTATACATGAATTCATAGCAGTATTCATAACAGCCAAAACTATACAGTTAGTACAGTAAATGTATTCATAAGCAAAGTGTGGTACCTCTGTAAAACAAAATACCACTCGGGGAGTGGAAGGAATGAACCAGTGGTACATGCTACAACATGAATGAATCCCAAAAACATGCCAAGTGAAAGAAGCTAAGCACAGAGTGCATATGGTACGATTTCACTGACATGAAACTCTAGAAAAGAGTATTCTAATTCACAGGAAAGAAAGCAGAGCGATGGTTGTTTGGGATTGAGGATGAAGTTGAGGACTGACTGGGAGGAGACAAAAGGGAACTGTTTGGGGTGATGGGAATGTTCCACATCTGGTTGAGGTGATGGTCATTCAGGTACAAGTATTTATCAAAACTCATTTAACTGTTCGCTTAAAATAGGAACATTTTATTGATTGATTGAGATGGAGTCTCTCTCTGTTGCCCAGGCTGGAGTGCAGTGGCGTGATCTCCACTCACTGCAACCTTCACCACCTGGGTCCAAGCAATTCTCCTGCCTAAGTCTCCCGAGTAGCTGGATTACAGGCACCTACCACCAGGCCCAGCTAATTTTTAAATTTTTAGTAGAGATGGGGTTTTACCACATTGGCCAGGCTGGTCTCGAACTCCTGACTTCAAGTGATCTGCCCGCTCGACCTCCCAAAGTGCTGGGATTACAGGCGTGAGCCACTGTGCCCAGCCAGGAGCATTTTGATGTCTATAAATTATATATATAAAGTTGACTGAAAAAAAGTACTATTCATTACTTTTCAAATTTGCAAAATATGAGAAAATTAGAATACCCAACATTTATTTTATGTATGCATCTACGTATCTGTCATTTATCCAACAAACACTTCAAGGTAGCATTTACTATGTGCCAGATGCTGTTTAAGTGCTTTAAAAGTAAAAACTCATTTTGATAACCTCTTTAATCATAACCACATGAGGTAGGTAATATTATTGTCCCATTTTTGCAAATGAGGAAACCAAGGCTGAGTAACTTGCCCAAAGGCACTAAACATTACAAAGTCAGGACATAAACTCAGAGATACCATGCTACTTCTGATGCTGTGAGATGGTTGGTCACAATCATATGCTGCTATTGGACTGAAAACTAATTTCATCTTTTTGTAATTTGACAACATTAAGTAAAGGACTTAAAAACGGTTATTATGCTCTGCTCCAGTAATTCTTTAGTATAAACTGTCTAAAAGCCCAAAATGTTTTCTGGAACATTAATTACCTCTGTTACTAAAACCAGTGGACACTATGAAGTCCTATTGCATCCTCTGTAGCACTCGACACTGGCTGGCTGCTCCCTCACCCCTAAAACATCATTCCCTGGGCTTGGTGTTGCCATACCCTCAGGCTTTTCTCTTATCTTATTTTCCATTTCTTCTGCCCTCTATTACTGAACTACTAGTGTTTCAGAGTTCCATTCTTGTTCCTCTTTCTGCTAAACACCATTTTCCTTACATAAACTTCATAAATCAACCATATCCAAGTCAGACAGGAAGCTCTCAACTTTATCTTGGGTTCCAAATCTGTAATTCTGATAGGCTGCCAGAGGCCTACTCTAGGATGTTCCACAGGCATGTTATTCATGTCCAGAATTGAATATACCATTCCTCTCAATTCTTTCTCCCTTTTGATAACTTCTAAGTGAAAATCACCACTATCTACTCCGTTGACCAAGCCAGCAATATGGCAGTCATTGATAATTTTTCCTATCCCCATAGACTCAGCACCAGGTTCTGTCACTTCCACTTTCCTATTCCCATAGACTCAGCACCAGGTTCTGTCATTTCCACTTTCCTACTCCCATAAACTCAGCACCAGGTTCTGTCACTTCCACAATGTGAAATCACCAGAATCTCTCCATTTCTTATTCTCCCTGCCTCTAACCTAGTTTAGGTCTGTAAATCTGCCTGCAATCCAATATTCTCTTCATGCAACAGTCATCTGATTTATAGCCTCTCAAATGTACCCACATCTTTCTCTGCCTCTTGGCTCCGTCATATACTGTCTTGCTGACTAGGAATGTCCCTCACTTAACTAAAAACTAATAGCTATTTGTTGAAAGCTTATAATGGACTGACTGGGTCAGCACTGGTAACACAGAAGACAGTCCCTGGCATACAGCGAAACATGGGCAAACAAAGGAATAAGTAATTCCATATTGTGATAAAGGATAGTAAGGCAAAAACCCAGGTTGCTGAGAAGGAGAATAAGCAGGAACCTACTTTAGTCACTTCAGATTCAGGAAAGAGTCAGGACAAGCATCTGTATGCACTGTATTCCCTTAGTTTCCATTGCTAATTGTCACAAATGACCAGAAATGTAGTTGTTTAAGACAATGCAAATTTTTAAAATAAAATTGGCAATTAAAAATTGTATATATTGCCGGGCGCGGTGGCTCAAGCCTGTAATCCCAGCACTTTGGGAGGCCGAGACGGGCGGATCACGAGGTCAGGAGATCGAGACCATCCTGGCGAACACAGTGAAACCCCGTCTCTACTAAAAATACAAAAAACTAGCCGGGCGAGGTGGCGGGCGCCTGTAGTCCCAGCTACTCCGGAGGCTGAGGCAGGAGAATGGCGTAAACCCGGGAGGCGGAGCTTGCAGTGAGCTGAGATCCGGCCACTGCACTCCAGCCTGGGCGACAGAGCCAGACTCCGTCTCAAAAAAAAAAAAAAAAAAAAAAAAAAAAAATTGTATATATTTATCATTTACAAAATGTTGTTTTGAAATATGTATACATTGTAGAATGGCTAAATCAAGCCAGTTAACATGCATTATCTCACATACTGATCATTTTTGTGTGTGGTGAGAACACTCAAATTCTATTCTCTTAGCAATTTTCAAGAATGCAATACATTGTTTTTAACGATAGTCACATTGATGCGCATTAGATCTCTCAAATTTATTCTTGTCTAACTGAAATTTTGTATCCTTTGACTAACATCTCCCCAAGCTCCTGGTAACCACCATCCCATTCTTAGACTCTATGGATTTGACTATTTTAGACTCTATATGTAAGTGAGATCATGTGTCTTTCTGTTCCTGGCTTATTTGCTTAGCAAAATATCCTCCAGGTTCATCCATGATGTCAAAAACTGACAGGATTTCCTTCTTTTTTTATGGTTGAATAGTAGCACAAATTTATTATCTAATAGTTCTATAGATCAGAAGTCCAAAATGGATCTCACTGATCTAAAATCAAAATATTGATAAGGCTGTGCTCCTTCTAGATGCTCTAAGGAAGAATCCATTTCTTTGCCTTTCCAGCTTCTAGAGACTATAACACTTCCTGGCTCATGACCCCGTCTTCCAATGGCAGAAAGGTCATTTTCAAGCTTCCACCTCTTTGGTTCTCACTCTCTTCTTCCAATTTTAAGAACTTTCTGATTACAACAGGCCTAGCCATATATTCCAGGAAAAATCTCCCCATCTTGGCCGGGCGTGGTGGCTCACGCCTGTAATCCCAGCACTTTAGAAGGCCGAGGCAGGAGGATCACTTGAGGTCAGGAGTTCGAGACCAGTCTGACCAATATGGTGAAACCCGAGTGTCTCTACTGAAAATACAAAAATCAGCCAGGCATGGTGGCGGGCACCTTTAGTCCCAGCTACTTGGGAAGCTGAGACAGGAGAAATGCTTGAACCCAGGAGGTGGAGGTTGCAGTGAGCCGAGATCATGCCACTGCACTTCAGCCTGGGCAACTCCGTCTCAAAAAAAAAAAAGAATAATCTCCCCATCTTAAAATCAGCTGATTAGCAACTTTGACCTTAGTTCCCCTTTCCTATGTAACTGAACATATTCACAGGTCCTGGGAATTAGGACATGAACATCTTTGAGGGACCACTGTTCTGCCTACAAAAACATCTAAAAGAAGGAAAAAAAAACCAGATCAGACAGTTTAGAGAAGTGGCCAGTTGTGTGTTTGTATATGTGTGGTACCGTGGTGGTGGTGGTGTGTGTGCATGTGTGTTTACACACGTGCAGAAGTCCATTTCAGGCAGCAGGAAACACCTGTGCAGCAGCCATGAGGTGGGAGGAGAGGGCATGTGAGAGTGCTGAAACAGTTAGTGAGACTGGAGTCATCTAAGAGGGAGTGCATAGACCAGGTGAGAAAGGAAGGAGGGCCAGACTAGGCAGGATCTTGTAGGTGTCTGAATGTTGTTCTACGTAGAGGTGTAATATAACCTTAAATTCTTAAATTTGATATATATTGATGACATCGGAATTCCTAGGTCAGTTCCCAGCTACTCCCTGAAGCCTTTTATGGCTTTTGTATCACCAATCCTCAAGGCTCAGGTAGGTGCTTCCAAACACCCCTCATAGTGTGAAAAGTGTGGAACTGCCCATTTCTCTTTTTCTGATAACTATAATCTGGAAACTACTAAAATAAAGAACAATGGGGCACATATTTGTGAACACATTTGTTGTATGAAATAGGAAAAAAACATAAAAACGTATATACCTACTAATAAGGATGGCTAACTCTGGGTAATATGACAGATCAAAATTATGAAGACATTCTAAATCATGTTTACAACTTGGAAAAACAGGTTGGGTACAGTGGCTCATGCCTTATAATCCCAGCACTTTCAGAGACTGAGGTGGGCGGATCACTTGGGGCCATGACTTCAAAACCAGCCTGGCCAACATGACGAAACCCGTCTCTACCCAAATACAAAAATTACCCAGGTGTGGTGGTGCATGCCTGTAATTCTGGCTACTTGGGTGGCTGAGGCAGGAGAATCGCTTGAGCCCGGTGGTGGAGGTTGCAGTAAGTCGAGATCTCACCACTTCATTCCAGCCTGGGTGACAGAGAGAGACTCTGCCTCAAAAATTATAATAATATTAATAAGTAGGAAAAATAAACATTTGATCTCAGCTATAAAAAGATGTAAGAAATGGAAAATGCTAAAAATTGTTGACAGTAGTTCTCCATGAGTGGTTGTATACTGGGCAAGTTTTACTCTAGACTATATTAACCTTTTCCCAAGCTTTCTACTATTTGTATGTTACTTCAGTAATTGTATTTAAGGTTGGAAAAGGAACATCAGAAAATATATCCTCACTTTCACAAAAATATTAAGATGTAAAAGGAAACTTATGGACTCTTAATTGAGAACAATCAGTCTTCACTGGCAAAATTAAAACAATGATTTATTTAGGAAGAGATGGAGCAAGATGGCAGAGTAGGACTCTTCAGCAACTTTCCCCAGCAGAAACATCAATTTGAACAAGTATCCATGCTATAAAATATCTTCACAAGAGCTAAATAAGCCATGTGAGAGATTATACTATCTGGATGCAGCACAATATTAAGAAAAGTCACATTGAAGAGGGTAAGAAGGGAAGTTTTATATTACCCCGTCATCCCTCCCTCAACCCTAGGAAGCATGGCAGGGAGAGAAACACCATCCCTTTAGCTCCAATGCTAGGATTGCCAAAGTAAAACCTAACACTGGTGAGACCACCACAACCCCCTGTTCCAGGCCAGTACCCATGGACTGAAGCTCTAGACCCAGCCTGGTGCCAAGCAGGATCACACAGCCCCAGGCTTCAGGCTTTCATGGCAAACTCAATCTCTGGGCTGCACCAATGCCAGGCTGATGTCAGCAGTCCAGGGCTCTGGACGTCTCACAACACCAGGGATATCTCAGTGAACTTTGGCTTCAGATGTGCACCACTCCTGTGCTGGCCACATCTGCCCCAAGCTTCTGGCCTGCCTCAGTGCTCAAAGTGCTGAAAGAAACCCTGCCAGCCAAGAATACCAAACCCAACAAAGCTGTCCTTCAGAAATGAAGAAGAGAGAAAGCCTGTTCCAGAAAAACAGAAGATGAGGGAATTAATGACTACCAGAACTGTTTTACAAGAAATGGTAAAGGGAGGTCTTCAAGCTCAAAAAAAAAAAGGATGCTAAGGAGTAACACAAAACAATCTCAAAGTCTAAAACTCACTGTTAAAACTAAGTACACTGACTAAAGATATAAGCAATTTATGCAGCATCATCACAGAATTAAAGTATTCTGGATTTTGTATAAAAGTTAAAAGACAAAACTATTAAAAATCATAATAGCCGCAATAATTTGTTAAGCAACAGACAATATAAAAAGATAAAGCTTGTGACATCAAATATTCAAAATGTGAGGAGGGGACTGGAATAAAAGCGTAGAGGCTTTTTTGTTGTTAAGGTTTTTTTGTTTGTTTTTGTTTTTATGTGATCAAAGTTGTTATCAGCTTAAAATACCCCATTGTAAGATATTTTTTTGTAAACCTCATGGTAACAACAAAGCAAAAACCTATAGCACATACATAAAAAGGCAAGAAATCAAAACATACCACTAGACAACAATATAATTTAGCCACAAAAGATGATAGAGGTAAAGGAAGAAAATGTCTATGAAACAACCATAAAACAACAAAATGACAGTATTAACTCCTTACCTATAAATGATAACCTTGAATGTAAATGTTAAGTTCTCCAATAAAAAGGCAAAGTAGTTAAATGGATTTTTTTAAAAAGACTCAACTTTATGCTGCCTGTAAGAGGCTTGCTTCACCTGTAAGGACACAGACTGAAAATGAAGGAATGGAAAAATATACTCCATGCAAATAGAAACCAAAAGAAAGTAGGTGTGGCTATACATATATCAGATTAAATAGATTTTAAGTCAAAAACTATAAAAAGATACAAAGATCACTATCTAATAATAAAAGGGTCAATTCAGCAACAGGAGATATAACAATTGTAAATATGTGTGAACCCAATATTGCAGCACCTAAATATATAAAGAAAGCATCAATCTGAATGGAGAAATAAACAGTAATAATAGTAGGAGATTTCAACAGCCCACTTCCAATAATGGAAAGATCAAAGAGAAAGTCAATAAGAAAATATCAAACTTAAACTATACTCCAGATCAAATGAACCTAACATCCATCCAACAGTAGTAGAATACACACTCTTCTGAACTGCACATGGAACATTCTCCAGGTTAGATTATATATGAGGCCAAAAAACCAATCATAACAAATTCTAAAAGACTGAGATAATTACAAGTATCTTTTCTGACCACAATCATTAACAAGAGAAACTACAGAATATTCACAAATACATGGAAATTTAAAAACAACATGCTCTTAAACAACTAATGACTCAATGAAAAAATATAAAGGGAAATTGAAAAATAACAAATGAAAATGGAAACAATATAACAAAATCTATGGAATACAGCAAAAGCAGTTCTAACAGGGATTTTTTTTTTTAAATGCTTGGATTGTCAGAGAAAACTAAGAGGGAATTTTTAATATATACATATATACTTTAAGTTCTGGGGTACATGTGCAGAACGTGCAGTTTTGTTACATAGGTATACACGTGCCATGGTGGTTTGCTGCAACCATCAACCTGCACCTACATTACATATTTCTCTTAATGCTATCCCTCCTCTAGCCCCCCATCCCCCAACAGGCCCCAGTGTATAATGTTCCCCTCCCTGTGTCCATGTGTTCTCCTTGTTCAGCTCCCACTTGTGAGTGAGAACATGTGGTGTTTGGTTTTCTGTTCTTGTGATAATTTGCTGAGAATGATGGTTTCCAGCTTCATCCACATCCTTGCAAAGGACATCAACTCATCCTTTTTTATGGCTGCATAGTATTCCATGGTGTGTATGTGCCACATTTCCTTAATCCAGTCTATCATTGATGGACATTTGGGTTGGTTCCAAGTCTTTGCTATTGTGAATAGTGCTGCAATAAACATACGTGTGCATGTGTCTTTATCATAGAATGATTTATACTCCTTTGGGTATATACCCAGTAATGGGATCGCTGGGTCAAATGGTATTTCTAGTTCTAGATCCTTGAGGAATTGCCACACTGTCTTCCACAGTGGTTGAACTCATTTACACTCCCACCAACAGTGTAAAAGCATTCCTATTTCTCCAATCCTCTCCAGCATCTGTTGTTTCCTGACTTTTTATGATCGCCATTCTAACTGGTGTGAGATGGTATCTCATTGTGGTTTTGATATGCATTTCTCTAATGACCAGTGATGATGAGCATTTTTTCAAATGTTTGTTGGCTGCATAAATGTCTTCTTTTGAGAAGTGTCTGTTCATATCCTTTACCCACTTTTTGATAGGATTGTTTTTTTCTTGTAAATTTGTTTAAGTTCTTTGTAGATTCTGGGTATTAGCCCTTTGTCAGATGGATAGATTGCAAAAATTTTCTCCCATTCTGTAGGCTGCTTGTGCACTCTGATGACAGTTTCTTTTGGTGTGCAGAAGCTCTTTAGTTAGATCCCATTTGTCAATTTTGGCTTTTGTTGCCATTGCTTTTGGTGTTTTAGTCATGAAATCTTTGTTCATGGGTATGTCCTGAATGATACTGCCTAGGTTTTCTTCTAGGATTTTTCTGGTTTTAGATCTTATGTTTAAGTCTTTAATCCATCTTGAGTTAATTTTTGTATAAGGTGTAAGGAAGGGATCCAGTTTCAGTTTTCTGCATATGGCTAGCCAGTTTTCCCAACATCATTTATTAAATAGAGAATCTTTTCCCCATTGCTTGTTTGTGTTGGGTTTGTCAAAGATCAGATGGTCGTAGACGTGTAGTGTTATTTCTGAAGCATCTGTTCTGTTCCATTTGTCTATATATCTGTTTTGGTACCAGTACCATGCTGTTTTGGTTACTGTAGCCTTGTTTGAAGTCAGGTAGCATGATGCCTCCAGCTTTGTTCTTTTTGCTTAGGATTGTCTTGGTTATGTGGGCTCTTCTTTTGTTTCCATATGAAGTTTAAAGTAGTTTTTTCCAATTCTGTGAAGAGAGTCATTGGTAGCTTGATGGGGATAGCATTGAATCTATATATTACCTTGGGCAGTATGGCCATTTTTACAATACTGATTCTTCCTATCCATGAACACGGAATGTTTTTTCCATTTGTTTGGGTCCTCTCTTATTTCCTTAAGCAGTGGTTTGTAGTTCTCCTTGAAGAGGTCCTTCACATCCCTTGTAAGTTGTATTCTGAGGTATTTTATTCTCTTAGCAACCGTGAATGGGAGTTCACTCATGATTTGGTGCTCTGTTTGTCTGTTATTGGTGTATAGGAATGCTTGTGATTTCTGCACATTGATTTTGTATCCTGAAACTGCTGAAGATGCCTATCAGCTTAAGAAGATTTTGGGCTGAGACGATGGGGTTTTCTAAATACATAATCATGTCATCTGCAAACAGAGACCATTTGACTTCCTCTCTTCCTATTTGAATACCATTTATTGCTTTCTCTTGCCTGATTACCCTGGCCAGAACTTCCAATTCTATGTTGAACAGGAGTGGTGAGAGGCAGCATCCCTGTCTTCTGCCAGTTTTCAAAGGGAATGCTTCCAGTTTTTGCCCATTCAGTATGATATTGGCTGTGGGTTGTCATAAATTGCTCTTATTATTTTGAGATACATTCCACTGATACCTATAGTTTATTGAGAGTTTATAGCATGAAGGGCTGTTGAACTTTGTCGAAGGTCTTTTCTGCATCTATTGAGATAATCATGTGGTTTTTGTCATTGGTTCTGTTTATGTGATGGATCTCTTTTATTGATTTGCGTATGTTGAACCAGCCTTGCATCCCAGGGATGAAGCCAACTTGATCGTGGTGGATAAGGTTTTTGATGTGCTGCTGAATTTGGTTTGCAGTATTTTATTGAGGATTTTCGCATCAATGTTCATCAGGGATATGGGCCTGAAATTTTCCTTTTTTGTTATGTCTCTGCCAGGTTTTAGTATCAGGATGATGCTGGCCTCATAAAATTAGTTAGGGAGGATTCTAAGAGGGAATTTTATAGTAACAAATGTCTATATCAAAAAAGATATCAAATAACCTAACGTATCTTAACAAATGAAAATGGAAACAACATAACAAAAGCTATGGAATACAGGGAAAGCAGTTCTAACAGGATTTTTTTTTTTTTTTAAGTACTTGGACTGTTAGAGAAAACTAAGAGGGAATTTCATAGCAACAAATGTCTACATTAAAAAATATCTCAAATAACCTAACATACTTCAAGGAACTAGAAAGACACGAACAAACTAAGCTCAAAGTTAATAGAAAAAAGAAAATAATAATGATCAGGGCAGGAATAAATGAAATACAGGCTAGAAATATAGATCAACAAAACTGAGTTGTTTTCTGTGTTTGTTTGTTTTGAATTTCAACCTTTATTTTAGACAGAGGGGATACATGTGCAGGTTTGTTACACTGGTATACCACATGATGCTGAGGTTTGGGGTGCAGATCCTGTCAACCATGCAGTGAGTACAATAACCAATTGGTGACTTTTCAATCCGTACTCCCCTGCCTGCCTCTCCTCTCTAGTAGTATACAGTATCTATTGGCCCATCTTTATGTCCATCTGTACTCAGTGTTTAGCTCACATTTATAAGTGAGAACATGCCATATTTGGTTTTCTGTTCCTGCATGAATTTACTTAGGATTATGGCCTCTAGCTGCATCCATGTTGCTACAAAGGACATAGTTTCATTCTTTTTATGGCTATGTAGTATTCCATGCCATATATGTACCACACTTTCTTTATCCAATTCACCCTTGATGGGCACCTACATTGGTTCCATGTCTATGCTACTGTGAAAAGAGCTGCAATGAACTCTTGAGTCCATGTGTCTTTTTGGTAGAATGATTTGTTTTCTTTTGGGTATATATCCAGTAATGGAATTGCTGGATCGAATGGTAGTTCAATTCTTAGTTCCTTGAGAAATCTCCAAACTGCCTTCCACTGTGGCTGAATTAATTTACATTCCCACCAACAGAGTATAAGCATTACGTTTTCTCCACAGTCTTGCCAGTGTGTGTTATTATCTGACTTTATAATAGCCATTCTGACTAGTATGAGACAGTATCTCACTATGGTTTTGACTTGCATCTCTCTGATTAGTGATCATAAGCATTTTTTCATGTTTGTTGGCCACTTGTGTATCTTCTTTTGAGAAGTGTCTGTTAATATCCTTTGCTGCCTTTTTTTTTTTTTTTTTTTTTAAAAGACATGGTCTCACCCTGTTGCCCAGGCTGGGGTGCAGTGGTGCAGTTTCGGTTCACTGCAACCTCTGCCTCCTGCCTTTGCCCATTTTTTAATGGGGTTGTTTTATGCTTGCTGATTTAAGTTCCTTATAGATTCCTTATATGGTTCCTTATAGATTCCTTATAGATCTCACCTTGTCAGATGCATAGTTTGCAAATATTTTCTCCCATTCTATAGGTTGTCTGTTTACTCTGTAGGCTGATGGTTTCTTTTGCTGTGCAGAAGCTCTTTATTTTAATTAGGTCCCACTTGTCAATTTTTGTTTGTGTTGCTATTGCTTTTGGGGACTTAGCTAAATTTCTTTGCCAAGACCAGTGTTGAGAAGGGGATTTCCTAGGTTTTCTTCTAGAATTTTTTTTTTTTTTTTTTTTTTGAGACAGAGTCTCGCTCTGTTGCCCAGGCTGGTGTGCAGTGGCGCAATCTCGGCTCACTGCAAGCTCTGCTTCCAGGGTTCAAGCCATTCTCCTGCATCAGCCTCCTGAGTAGCTGGGATTACAGGTGCCCGCCACCACGCCCAGCTAATTTTTTTTTGTATTTCTAGTAGAGAATGGTCTAGTAGAGAATGGTCGGGACCAGGATGGTCTCGATCTCCTGACCTCGTGATCCGCCTGCCTCAGCCTCCCAAAGTGCTCAGATTACAGGCATGAGCCACTGCACCCGGCTTCTTCTAGAATTTTTATAGTTTGACATCTTACATTTAAGTCTTTAATCCATCTTAATTGTTTTACATGGTGAAAGGTAGGGGTCCAGTTTCATTATTTAGCATACGGCTAGTCAGTTATTCCAGCACTATTTATTAAATAGGGAATCCTTTACTAATTGCTTTTTTTGGTTGGCTTTGTTGAAAATCAGAAGGTTGGAGGTGTACAGGTTTATTTCTGGGTTCTCTATTCTGTTCCATTGGTCTATGTGTCTGTTTTTGTTCCAGTACCATGCTGTTTTGATTGCTGTAGCCTTATAGTGTAGTTTGAAGTCAGGTAATGTGATGCTTTCAGCCTTGTTCTTTTGCTTAGGATTGCTATTTGGGCTTTTTGGTTCCATATAAATCTTAGAGTAGTTGTTGGTAATTCTGTGACATTGGTAGTTTGGTAAGAATAGCATTGAATCTGTAAATTGCCTTAGGTAGCATACCTATTTTAAAGATACTGATTGTTCCAGTCCATGAGCATGGAATGTTTTTCCATTCACTTGTGCCATTTCTGATGTCTCTAAGCAGTGTTTTCTAGTTCTCATTGTAAGAGATCTTTCATATTATTGATTAGCTGTATTCCTAGGTAACTGGATTTTTTTGTGGCAATTGTAAATGGGATTGTGTTCTTGAGTCTCAGCTTGAATGTTTCTGGTGTTCAGAAATGCTACTAATTTTTTTTTTTGCATTGATTATTGAATCCTGAAACTTTTGCTGAAGTCATTTATCAGTGTTAGGAGCCTTTTGGCAGAGTCTTTAGGGCTTTCTAGGTATAGAATCATATCATCAGCAAAGAGAAATACTTTGACTTATTTTCCTATTTGGATGCCCTGTATTTCTTTCCCTTGCCTGATTTCTCTGGCTAGGACTTCTACTAATATGTTCAAAAGGAGGGGAGACAGTGGGCATCCTTGTCTTGTTCTGGCTCTCTAGGGGAATGGTTCCAGCTTTTGCCCATTCAGTATGATGCTGGCTATGAGTCTGTCATAGATGGTTCTTATTATTTTGAGGCATGTTCCTTTGACACCTAATCTGTTGTGTGTGTGTGTGTGTGTGTGTGTGTTTTTTTTTTTTAAACCATAAGGGGATGTTGCATTTTCTGGGAAGTTTTTTTCTGTCTATTGAGATGATCATATAGTTTTTGCTTTTAATTCTGTTTAGGTGAATTACATTTACTGATTTGCATATGTTGAACCCACCTAGCATCCTAGGAATAGAGCCTACTTGATCATGGTGTATTAGCTTTTTGGTGTCCTTTTGGATTTGGTTTGCTAGTATTTTGTTAAAAATTTTTGTATCTATGTTCATCATGGATACTGGCCTGAAATTTTCTTTTTTCATTGTGTCTCTGCCAGATTTTGGTATCAGGATGATGCTGGCTTCATAGAATGAGTTAGGGAGGAGCCCCTCCTCCTCAATTTTTCTTCTTCAGTGATCTAACACTGCTAGTGGGGTGTTGAAGTCTGCCACTATTATTGTGTGCCTGTCTTTTTGTAGGTCAAAAAGAATTTATGAGTTTATGAACTTTTTTTACACATTTCTCAAAAGAACACATACAATAAGCCAATGTGTATATGGAAAAAATGCTTAATATCACTAATAATTAGGGAAATGAAAATTAAAACCACAATGAGATATCACCTCATACCTGTTAGAATGGCTATAATCAAAGACAAAAGATAACAGGTATTGACAAGGATGTGGAGAAAATGGAGCCCTTGCATATTGGAGATGGGAATGGAAATAAGCAGAGCCATTATAAAAACAGTATGGAGGTTCTTTTAAAAACTAAAATTAGAACTACCGTATGACCCAGCAATCCTACTGCTGAATATATATCCAAGGAAAATGAAATCAGTATTTCAAGGAGATAGCTGCACTCCTGTGTTCACTGCAGCATTATTCAGAGTAGCCAGGATATGGAGTCAACTTAAAATATCCATCAGTGAATGAATGGAGAAAGAAAATGTGGTATATACAGACCTACCTCCTTTCATTGCACTACTATTTTTTGTGCTAACAGATACTGTGTTTTGTACCAATTGGAGTTTTGTGGCAACCCTGCATCAAGCAAGTTTATTGGCACCATTTTTGCAACAGCATGTGCTCACTTCATGTCTTAGTATCACATTTTGGTAATTCTTACAATATTTCAAACTTTTTCACTATTATTATATCTGTTATTGGGATCTGTGATTAGTGATCTTTGATGTTACTATTGTAACTGTTCTGGGGTAGGAGAAACTGCACCCACATAAGACTATGAACTAATTCAACAAATGTTGTATATCTTCTGACTGCTCCACTCCTGGCCATTCTCCTGTCTCTGTCTGTCTCCATGGGCCTCCCTATTCCCTCAGACAAAACAATATTGAAATTAGGCCAGTTAATAACCCTATAATGGCCTCTAAGTGTCCAAGTAAAAGGAAGAGTCATATGTCTTCCATTTTAAATCAAAACCTAGATATGATTAAGTTTAGTGAAGAAGCCATGTCAGAAGCCAAGACAAGCCGAAAGCGAGACCTACTGAGGTAAACACTTAGCCAAGTTGCAGATGCAAAGGAAAAGTACTTGAGCGCACTTAAAAGTGCTACTCCAGGTGAACACATTAATGATAAAAACGTGAAAAAGGCTTATTGCTGATATGCAGAAAGTTTGAGTGGTCTGAATAGAAGATAAAACTAGCCACTACATTCCTGTAAGCCAAAGCCTAATCCAGAGGAAGGCTCTAACTCTCTTCAATTCTATGAAGGTTGAGAGAGATGAGAAAGCTGAAGAAGAGAAGTTGGAAGCTAGGTTGGTTCATGAAGTTTAAGGAAGCCATTTCCATAACATAAATGTGCAAATCACAAGTGCTAATGTAGTGAAACAAGTGCTGATGTAGAAGCTGTAGCAAGTTACCTAGAAGATCTAGCTAAGATAATTGATGAAGTGGTTAGACTAAACCACAGATTTTCAACGTAGACAAAAAAGCCTTCTATTGGAAGATGATGGCATATAGGACTTTCATAGCTAGAGAAGTCAATGCATGGCTTCAAAGTTCCAAAGGACAGGCTGAGTCTCTTGTTAGGTTTGAATGCAGTTGGTGACTTTAAGTTGAAGCCAATGTTCATTTAGCATTCCAAAAGTCCTAGGGCCCTTATGATTGATATTAAATCTCCTCTGCCTGTGCTCTATAAATGGAACAACAAATCCTGGATGACAGTACATCTGTTTACAGTGTGGTTTACTAAATATTTTCAGCCTGCTGTTAAGACTTACTCAGAAAACAAGATTCCTTTCAAAATATTACTGCTCTTTGACAATGCACCTGATCACCCAAGAGGTCTGATGGAGATGAACAAAGAGATTAATGTTGTTTTCATGCCTGCTAATACAACCTCCATTCTCCAGCCCATGAATGAAGGAGTAATTCTGACTTTCAAGTTTTCTTTTGAAACACATTTTGTAAACCTATAGCTGCCACAGATATTGATTCCTCTGACGGATCTGGACAAAGTATAGCTTTCTGGAAAGGATTCACCATTCTAGATACCATTATGAACATCCATAATTCATGAGAGGAGGCAAAAATATCCGTATTAATAGAAGTTTGGAAGAAGTTGATTCCAACCCTCATGAATGACTTTGAGGTGTTCAGGACTTCAGTGGCGGAAACTAAAGATTCAATTTAAAAAAAGCAATAGAACTAGAAGTGAAGCTTGAAGATGTGACTGAATTGCTGCAATCTTATGATGAAACTTTAATAGATGAATACTGGCATATGATGGATGGGCAAAGGAAGTGGTTTCTTGAGATGGAATTTACTCCTAGTGAAGATGCTGTGAACACCGTTGAAATGACAACAGACGATTTTAAATATTTCACGAGTTTAGTTGATAAAGCACAAGAAGGTTTGAGAGGGCTGACTCCAATTTTGAAAGAAGTTCTAATGTGGGTAAAATGCCATCAAACAGCATTTTATGCTACAGAGAAATCTTTGCTACAGAAAAATCTTTTGTGAAAGGAAGAGTCAATTGATGTTGCAAACTTCATTTTTGTCTTCTTTTAAAAAATTTGCCACAGCCACCCCAACCTTCAGCCACCATACCCTGATTAGTCAGCAGCCATCAACATTGAGGCAAGATCTCTACCATCAAAACGATTGACTTAATGCAGGCTCAGATGATCATTAACATTTTTAAACAATATAGGATTTTCTAATTAAGGTCTGTACACTTCTTTTTAAGACATGCTACTGCATACTTAATAAAGTATAGTGTAAATGTAACTTTTCTATGCACTAGGAAACAAAAAAATCTGTGGGACTCATTTTATTGCAATATTCATCTTATTGTGGTGGTTTGGAACTGAACCCACTATATTTCCAAGGTATCCCTACATACACAATAGAATACTATTAAGCCCTTTTAAAAAAATCTGAAAATTCTGGCATTTGCAACAACATGGATAAACCTAAAGAACATTATGTTAAACAAAATAAATCAGGCACAGAAAGAGAAACACCACATTATCTCACCCAAATGTGGAATGTAAAAATGTTGATCTCATAGAAGCAGAGAGTAGCATGATGGTTACCTGGGCCTGGGGTGGGGCAGGGAGGAGTGGTTGGGGAGGTATTGGTCAAAGGATACAAATTTCAATTAGAAAAAAGTTCAAGCAATCTACTGTAAAATATAGTGAGTGTAGCTCGTAACATATTGTACTAGGTTAGTGCAAAAGTAATTGTGGTTTTTGTGATTAAATTGCAAAAACCACAATTACTTTTGCACCAGCCTATACTGTGCTAAGAAAAATGCGGGATATTAGCCTCATCAAATATGGAAGAGAAACAACCTGTAGTCAAAAGGGAGTGATTTGTTAAGTGGTACCTATCTCGTAACTAGACGTACCAACCAGGGAAAGGCAAAGTATGGAAAGGGGTAACTTTTGTGCTTCCAAAGTAGCTAAGCAGAAGTGGGGAAGCAGTTTTGTCAAATGATCTTTGATTAGGCAAACACCGAGTTTTAAAGAGGCTGTCAAATTGAGGCCACCTGGTCCATTAGCTGGTGCAGCAAGACCACTACTCAACATTTTCACACTGCCACAAGATTGTTCCTCCAATGGAGTAATGCCCTAGTTTCTCGGAGATGCTGTAAGTGGCATGATGTTACCTAATGCTTAGGCTTAGTTTGACTTCTGGGTCCACCATATGTGTTCTTAAGATGCCAACCTGTTGCTTTTTTTTTTTCCATTTAAAAGGATAGTACCTGCTCCCTCTAACCACCTCACCCCATTCTTGAATGATGTTTTATCCTTTGGAAAGAACAAGGCTATGATGTAGTGACTACTGTCTGTATCTCCTGTGTGTGTCTGTTCTTGTCACAAACGTATTTGGGGACACTGGATGCACTGATTTTCTGTAATAAAGTTTTTTAATTACTCTTCCCAAAAAGTAAAAAATAAAACAAAAAAAATGCTGGATGTTAAGTGTTCTCACCACAAAAATCATAACTATGTGAGGCAATGCATATATTAATTAGCTAGCCAATGTATATATACTTCAACACATCATACAGTATATGATAAATATATACAATTTTATCTATCAATTTAAAAAATACAAACAGAAAAAATAAATATTTTTTAAAATACCAATATTTATCATACTAAAGAAATGGCATAATACAATATACATACCCAGTCAAATATATGTGTAAGCACATTAATAGGTATCTCATCCAAACATTTCGTGGCCATGTTCACTGATGGGAAGTGGCAGGATAAGGACCAAAAACTCAGAACTGGTGTCTTAAGTTTTAAGTCAATTTATCTTGTCCAGAACTAGAAAAATGAGATGGCTGACTCCCTTTCTTCTTTTATCTATTAAAGTTGTTTTTTCAAATCATGCCAAAACTTCAGGGCCAGGAGCAGCGGCTCACACCTGTAATCCCAGCACTTTGGGAAGCTGAAGTGGGTGGATCATTTGAGGCTGGGAGTTTGAGACCGGCCTGGCCAATATGGTGAAACCCCATCTGTACTAAAAAAAAAAAAAAAAATACAAAAATTAGCCAGGTGTGGTGGCATGCGCCTGTAATCCCAGCTACTCAGGAGGCTGAGGTGGAAGAATTGCTTGAACCCAGGAGGTGGAAGTTGCAGAGAGCTGAGATGGCACCACTGCACTCCAGCCTGGGTGACAGAGCAAGACTCCATTTCATAAAAAAACAAGCAAACAAAAAAAAACTTCAGAGGTAGGTATACCATTTGCTTAGCATGTTGGTTCATGGCATCAATTCTGGCATTAGATTATTGTATTTCACTTACTGTGGATATCAGGTATGCCATTTAACTTTTTTATGATTGATTTCCTAATCAGAAAATGGAGATGTAGTATCTACTTTATACTTTTGCTATGAGGATTAAATGAACACAAGGAAAGTACCTGGCACAGTGCCAGTCATTTAGTAATAGTATAATATTTTTCACAATGATACAGCTTTTGTCTCCTGAGAATTATTTCTTCCATTTAGCCAAACGCCTTGCATTTGATAGATGTTTAATGATTAGACCCTGGAATAGATGTATCTTTATCTATGTATTTTAATAGGCTTCATATTTTATTTTAGTTCTATTTCCACAGGTAACAAAGGCTTTGTATTTTAAGCAGTTTTAAATTCACATCAAAATTGACCAACATGTAGAGAAAGCTCCCATATGCCCCCGTCCCTGCTCATGCACAACTTCCCCCATTATCAACGTCCTGCACCAGAGTGGTACATTTCTTACAGTTGATGAACCTACACATGATTATCATCCAAAATCCATAGTTCACATTAGGGTTAACTCCTGCTGTTTTACACTATGAGTTTTGACAAATGCATAATGACATGTATTCATCATTATGGTACCATGCAGAATAGCTTCACTACCCTAAACACAGTCTGTGCTCCATCTATTCATCCCCCCTACCTTCTAGCCTCTGGCAACCACTGATATTTTACTGTCTCCTTAGTTTTGCCTTTTTCTGAATGTCATATAGTTGGAATCATAGAGTTCACAGTCTTTTCAGATTGGCTTCCTTCACTTAGTAATATGCATTTAAAGTTCTTCCATATCTTTTCATGAATAATACTATATTGTCTGGATGTACAACATTTATATTTTTACCTGCTGAAGAGTATCTTGGTTGCTTCCCAAGTTTCAGCAATTATGAATTAAGATGCTATGAATATCTACATGTAGGTTTCTGTGTAGTCATGAGTTTTCAACTCTTTTGGGTAATACCATGGAACACAATTACTGGATTGTATGGTAAGACTATGTTTAGTTTTCTAAGAAACTGCTAAGTTGTATTCCCAAGTGGCTATACCATTTTGCATCTTCATCATCAATGAATGAGAGTTCCTGTTGCTCCACATCCTTGCTAGCTTTTAGTGTTGTTAGTCTTTTGGATTTTTCACCATTCTAATAAATATGCAGTGGTATCTCATTGTTGATAGTTTGTGGCAAAATACATAAAACATCAAATTTATCATCTTAATCATTTTAAGTGTACAGTTCAGTAGTATTAAGTACATTCTCAACATTGTGCAACCAATCATCAGAACACTTCATCCTGCAAACCTGAAACTATACACATTGTATTAGTTTGCTAGGGCTGCCAAAACAAAGTGCCACAGGCTGGGTGGCTTCAACAACAGAAATTTATTTTCTCACAATTCTGGGAGCTAGAAGTCCAAGATCAAGGCATTCATTGGCCCATTTGGTTTCTTCAGAGGCCTCGCTCCTTGGCTTACAGATGATCACCTTCCTGCTGTGTCCTCACATGGTCTTTCCTCTGGGTGGGAGCATCCGGCGTCTCTTTGTATGTCCAAATTTCCCCTTTCTCATAAGGCCCCCAGTCAGATTAGATCAGGTCACAGCTTAATTTTAGCTTAATTATCTTCAAACGCCCTATCTCCAAATACAATCACATTCTGAGGTATGGAGGTAAAGTCTTCAACATATGAATTTTGGGGGACATATTTCAGCCTCTAACATCCATTAAGCAACAAATTCCATTCTGTCTTCCCTCAACCCCTGGTAACCACCCTTCTCCATTCTGCCTCTAAGAATTTGACTACTCTAGGTGCCTCACATAAGTGGAATCATACAGTATTTATCTTTTTTTGTGACTGACTTATTTCACCTAGCATTATATCCTCAAAGTTCATCATGTTGCAGCATATGCCAGCATTTTCTTCCTTTCTAAGGCTGAAGAATATTCCATTGTATATATACCATAATTTGTTAAGCTACTCATCTATTGATGGACATTGGGATTCCATCCGCATTTTGGCTATTATGAATGCTGCTGTTATGAACACAGGTGTATACATACCTTCTTGAGGCTCTGCTTTCAATTCTTTGGGTATACACCCAGGAGTTGAAGGGTCCTGAGAATCTGTAAGCATGCACTAAAGTTCTGGCTGTACTACCCACATATCTCTCCTTAGGCTAATTCTACCTTAAAATATTTGCCTGGTATTATAAACTAGGGTCTTTTGTTGTTGTTGTTGTTGTTGTTTTTTGAGACGGAGTCTCGCTCTGTCACCCAGGCTGGAGTGCAGAGGCGCGATCTTGGCTCACTGCAAGCTTCGCCTCCCGGATTCACGCCATTCTCTTGCCTCAGACTTCTGACTAGCTGGGACTACAGGTGCCCGCCACCATGCCCGGCTAATTTTTTTTGTATTTTTAGTAGAGACGGGGTTTCACCGTGTTAGCCAGGCCGGTCTCGATCTCCTGACCTCATGATCCGCCTGCTTCAGCCTCCCAAAGGGCTGGGATTACAGGCATGAGCCACCACGCCCGGCCAAACTAGGGTCTTAAATTGTTTATTTATCCCAGGATGTATGTAACTCAGGCTATCATAAACAGGTATGCATCAGGGACCTGTCAGATAAGACGCACCATACTTTATCACATTAACTCAGGTATCATTCAGGTAATTTGTAAGTTAAAGAATTATAGTAAAGGAGATAAGCAATCTTCATCGTGCTTAAAAAAGCTCAAGATGACACCAAAATGGCAAATAAGATGTATAAATTTAGTTATAACTTACATTTAATAGGAATTTTCATAACAACATACAGATACATAGTCCTGACTATCTTAACAGTTGTTCAAATTCTTAACTGTGAACAAATGGAATCCTAGCTTAATTTATGCAGTAACAGAATTTGCCATCAATACCCTCATTTTCAGGAACGCAGTACCTCCCTTTTCACAATGGGCAGAGGAATAAGAATAATCATGCATTTTTCCATGCCCTTACACAAATGGAAACCTACCTACATACATTTATTTTTGAAGATGACTGAAAGATGGTATAACACAGAGAATAACAATAAATGGTCTAGTTTTGAATCTTAGCTCTCACTTTCTACTGTATAACTCCAGGCAAGTTATCTAACCTATCTTGGCCTACTTAACTAGAAGTTTCTTACGCTGTGAAATGGGGCTATTCTGCCAAAATGTTCACTGTTGTTAAGAGGATAACATTAGCTAAAAACATGTAAAATGTTTTGCATATAGTAAGTTCTTGATATATATTAGCTATTAACAGCATAAACTGGCAAACCACATAGCTTGAAATAACCATAATATAATTTCTTATCTCACTGGAATAAAGAAATAATAACTATCCCACCTCCACTACTGTAAATGAGACTATATAGTGTGAGTGAAGCTGCAGAGATAATGAATAAACTTTCCTCAAATCACTTTCAATGTCTTTCTATTGCCTCCTTATTGTTAAGTTACACTATAACAGCTTTATTAAAATTGATTTTCTGTGTTGAGCCATGTTTTTTTTTTTTTGAGACACAGTTTTGCTTGTCGCCCAGGATGGAGTGCAGTGATGCGATGTCGGCTCACTGCAACCTCCGCCTCTTGGGTTCAAGCAATTCTCCTGCCTCAGCCTCCCAAGTAGCTGGGATTATAGGCACCCACCACCACACCTGGTTAATTTTTTTGTATTTCTAGTAGAGAGGGGTGTCGCCATGGTGGGCAGGCTGGTCTCGAACGCCTGACCTCAGGTGATCCGCCCACCTCAGCCTCTCAAAGTGCTGCGATTACAGGTGTGAGCCACCACACCTGGCTAAGCCATGTTTTCAATTAATTATACTATTAAGAAGAAATGTGTCACTAAGATACAACCTCACATTCTTATTCTTCAGCAGTATAAGACAGAAAAGAAATAGCATCTATGTGGTCTAGGATACTTTATGATATCCAAAATATTTGAATATTTTACTTGAAGTTTGATACACTTTTTTTATTATTTGGAATATTCAAAAACTGTTTCTTCAAAGCCAGGTGCGGTGGCTCATGCCTGTAATCCCAGCACTTTGGGAGACCAAGGTAGGCGAATACATTTGAGCTCAGGAGTTCGAGACCAGCCTGGACAACATGGCAAAACCCTGTCTCTACTAAATATACAAAAATTAGCCAGGCATAATGGTGTACACCTGTAGTGCCAGCTACTTGGGAGGCTGAGGCAGAAGAATCGCTTGAGCCCGGGAAGTGGAGGTTGCATTGATCTGAGATTGTATCATTGCACTCTGGCCTGGGAGACAGAATGAGACCCTGTCTCAAAACAAACAAACAAACAAACAAAACCAACCAAAAAACCATATATATACATAGTTCCTTCAACTGCTTTTAAAAAGTCAAGTGTATAACTTAAAAGTTTCAAAAAAATTATGCCGAAATATGCCCCCACCAAAGTAAGAATACAAGAAAAAGAGAAAATGTGTCTTTATAATTTCAAATTAGAGGAAATTTATAATTGTCAGTGTGAGTCCATCTTTAATATGCATTATCAAACATGTCTTAATGGGCATGGTATAGTGGCTCACACCTGTAATCTCAGCACTTTGAGAGGCTAAGGCAGGCGGATCATTTGAGGTTGGGAGTTCAAGACCAGCCTGGCCAACATGGTGAAACCCCATCTCTACTAAAAATACAAAAATGAGCCGGGAATGGTGGTGGGCACCTGTAATCCCAGCTACTTGGGAGGCTGAGGCAGGAGAATTGCTTGAACCCAGGAGGCAAGAGCTACAGTGAGCAGAGATCACACCACTGCACTCCAGCCTGGGCGACAGAGTGAGACTTCATCTCAAAAAAAAAAAAAAAGTCTTAACGATATTTTACTATGGTGTACAACAAGAAATATCATTAGAAAGATTTCAATATAAGATTTTTACATATATAAGTATATATAAATAAATGAAAAAGATGTAAAATACATAAAATGTATATGTTTTTCATACATATATATGAAAACTAATGACATTCAAACTCTTTTCTAGGAGTATAAAGTCATTAATATGAGACATAGTGTTATTGTAGAAACCTTCGAATTTGTAAGAGAGTTCCAGAATGAATAAAGCAATTACTGCTATGAAATATCAAACTTTATATCCTACTCACTGCCTCTGTGACTTCTGTAGGGCAATTATATGGCCACAGATGAAACAGGAGGAAGCTAAAGAATTTCAAGTCAAGAAAGGGCAAAGTTACACCATGTCCTGAGGCAAGCTGAGGGACAAGACCTCAAAGTCTGGTCATCAGAGTTCAGTTTTATCCGGAAAACCCCAAACTTCCCTGATTTTCTTACAATAAAGTCACAGGCTACAGCTGAATTTCTAGATTTTGAACAGCAGTTTGCAACCTGTACTTGGTAACATTCCTGGCTTTCTCTGATAACGTCATGACTTCCTGTGAAATTCTTTAAACAGAATCCATTTTAATTCACTACAGTTTAAATATTACACATGCCATACATCACTTTCAGGGAGAGAAAGGAAAAAGGGGCTGCGGTGGAAAAAAGAGAACAAGGAATTTCTAGAGGTGGGAAAAAAAATTCCAGGAATAACGTTTCAAAAAGAAAATAGTAGAAATTACTTACCAAAATGCAAATTATGTGCAGCATGCCTCACTTGTATGAAGTTGAACAATTTAGATAATTCAGTTCAACAATCACTGACTGAACACCAACTATATCCAGGGAACGGAGAGGGCACTGAAAGATCTACTTCCCCTTGGGCTACACTGGAGGAAGGCCTCTAGCAGAAGAGTTGGCCCCTGCAAGTCTTGGCCCTTACATTCAGGGAGCTGCCATTGCTTTATGCAGCGCCTTGAGAATGCAGTGACACCCTCTAGCCAGGTAAGGTGGTCCAGGTACTCCCCTGGGTGCTGGTCCCAATCCTCCAAGTAAGGACACATTTAGGGAGTCAAAGGGGATTTGCAGTGATTACTGACCGGTTAGTACTTTTTGTTTGTTTCTAAAACTTTGGTTCTTAAACTTGGCGCGCAGAGTGACCACATTCTCTTTATCCTGAGCGCTGTTGAATTCTTCCAAATCCTTCCTAGATCGGTTAAGTCATTCTGTATGACAGAACAGCTTTTGATGCCTGCTCCTGTTTGAAAAATCTGAACGCAGTAAAGGACGACGCAGGGAGAAAGTTTACTGAGCACTTCCACCTCTTTGGATGAAAGTTGTAAAATATCCCCTTTTTGTGTGATAGCAGATCTCATTTTTAGAAACCCATGCCACATGCCACATGCCACATGAAGTCACAAATCAAATACCCCTCCTAACCATCAGGGTGATGAAAGAAGTGCATAAGGAAGACAATACTATTTTATCGGGAGGGGCGTGGAAAGAAGTAGTCTTTTTTTTTTTTTCCTTTCATCTGGTAGAGATGGCAGACTGGGTTTTGTTTTTCCTCCTTTTTATTTAAACTACAGGAACATGGTTCCAACTGGAATTGCCTATTAAAACCATCCATTCTTAACAGCAAAATCGATATCCACGGTGTCTCCGGGCAAAGCGCCCGTTACCCCGTGAGCCTCTGCCACAGGTGGACGCAGAGCAACAGACACTCGGTTGCCCTCAGGTCCCTGCGCCCGGAGACAGAAGCCACGCGGGCGCGCTCGAGGTCCTGGGCTCTTTGTCGAGAGCCCGGCGTGGCGCCGGGCCCTATTGGTTACGCGTCCGCTCGGGGCCATCCTGGTCCCTCGTCCCTCCCCCATCCTGGCGTCCAGGACCTGGGCGCAGGCCACATGGTCCTCGGACTGTCCGGTCCCGGGTCCCCGCTAGGCGCGTCTACACCACGCCGCTAGACCCACGCGGCGAGGGGCTGGGCTTCCCCCGGACCCACGGGTTCCGAAGTCCGCCCCCGTCCCCGCCTCCCGAGCTCACCGCTTTGAGATCCAGAACGCCGTCCTTGGCCTCCTGCAGCAGCGACACGAACTTGGTAGTGAGCAGCCCCAGGCTCTTCTCGTGCCTGCTGCTGCCGCCCCCGGCGCCCCCAAGCTGCGGCGGCGGCGGCGGCTGCGGGGCTTGCGCCTGCGGAGGCTGCGGCTGCGGCCGCTGGCCCTGCCCCTGCCCTGGCGGCGCCTGCTGGCCCGAGCTCGCGGGCTCTGCCGCCGCCATCGCGTCCCGGCCCCGCGGTGGTCGGGCCCCCGCGCACTTTCGCTCGCCGGCCCCGCCCGCGGCCACCTGCCGGGTCCGCTCCGCTGCAGCCGCTTCCCCGCCGGTCGAGAGCGGCAGTACTGGTCGCTGGCTGCTGCAAACAACAGGTGTGCGGCGCCCACGGGAGTCTGGGCCGCTTGTCACGCCGGGCCTCCGCCCCCTCCCCAAGCCCGGGGAAGCGTGAATGAGGCCCACGACCGTGGGGGGAGGGGGTGGAAACGAGGAGAAGGGGCTGCGAGGGGTGGGGACCTGAGTTTAAATGGCAGGAAGTGACGCCGCCGCCCGCCGTTGCCTAGAAACACATTTTTCTGTAGGAAGGAGGAGCGCACAAGGAGGAGGAGGGGTGTCGGCGCGTGTGTTTCACACTCGCCTCCCTGGCGTTCGCGAGCTGACCCGAGGAATGGTAATCTCACGCGGCAAAGCAGGGAGAAAGAAAAAAAGGAAACAAAAGAAAAAAGACTTTTATCTGGGCAGAAAGTCACAACGCCCAGCGGCCAAACGTTTTTGAGCCGTGAAGTTGATTGACTGCTCAGTTTGCAGAGCTTCTGCAGTGGGTTACTTACTTTCTCCGGACGGTTTCTGCTATCTTGCTCTTTTCGAGCTCTAGCATCGTTTGCAAATATTTCAATGACTTGGACCAAGTGCAACGTTTTACTTTATAGCTCATCCTTTTAGATTCGGAGTACAGGAAAAGGCATCGTGGAGTGGTTAGGGTTGGTTTTCATCAGTCCTTTCTAAGGCCTTTCCTTTCTACATAGAGAAACGCATAGAGAGAGAAGTTGTGAATTGCCAAAGACAGGCCGTTAGATTCCAGATCTCCTGTGTTTGACCAAAGTTCTTAGTATCTTATTTGAACCAAATTATATTGTATTTGGAATATTGGGTAGCCACAGGCCCTTGGACTTCAGTGATATTCCAAACCGTTGATGGCAAATGACATCATGGAGATATGAGTAAAAGAAAGTTGGGATTTTTTTTCCTCATTATATTACAAACTCTTGAGAATCCAGACTAAATTTTAAATGACTTGGTGTCACACTCAACACTTTGAATATAGTAGACAATAAAGATTAGGTGAATGAGACCAGTAGCGGTGGCTTACGTCTGTAATCCCAGCACTTTGGGAGGCCGAGGCAGGCAGATCATTTGAGGTCAGGAGTTCGAGACCAGCCTGGCCAACATGGTAAAACCCCATCTCTACTAAAAATACAAAAATTAAAATTAGCTGCGCATGATAGTGCCCGTCTATAGTCCCAGCTACTCCAGAGGCTGAGGCAGGAGGAGCTCTTAAACCTGGGAGGCAGAGGTTGCAGTGAACTGAGATGGCACCACTGCACTTCAGCCTGGGCAACAAAGTGAGACTCTGTCAAAAAAAAAAAAAAAAAAAAAGGTGATTCCATATGGCAGTAATTAATCAAGAAGATTTCATGCAAAGAAAGATTTTGCTAAATTTTACATAACAATAAACTAACAAAGGTCACTGAAGTAGCATCAAATACAACAGCAGCGTTAACTAGTAAAGCTGAACACACCATTTATAACACATCATAGGCACAGAACTTTATAACCTTTATTAATAACCTATTCATAATAGCCTTTATTTTAATCAAATAAATCTATAAACTTAAAATCAAAAATTTGAAGTAAAACATGAAAAATTCAGTTGATGCAACCATTTTCCAACAACCTATGTGAGAAAGGCTATCTCTATGTGATTTGACATATTTTGCAAATTTATTTTATTGATTATTGTCAAAGAGTATTTCTTAGAACGTACTGAATTAGGAAGATTCTAATTTGTTTTTAACTTTATAACAGAACATTCTGTTATATGTGCAGGGACAGGAATTAATAAAACTAAATGTATTGATATTTTTAAAACTTACATTTCTATGGTGTCTTAGTTTGAGAAAGTACCATAAACTGGGTGACTTAAATAACAGAAATTACTTTTCTTACAGTTCTGGAGGCTGCAAGTCCAAGATCAGGAGGCTGCCATGGCCAGGCTGTGGTGAGGGTCCCCTTCTTGGCTGTTGGATTGTGGCTTTCTCATTGTGTCCTCATATGGCAGACAGAGAGAGAGAGACAGAACAGAGGGAGCACAAGCTCTCAGATTTCTTATAAGGGCACTAATTCCATCTGAGGGCTCAATCTTCACGACTTCTTCTAAACCTAATCACCTCCCAAAGGCCCCACCTGCAAATACCATCACATTGAGGGTTAGGGTTTCAACATACAAATTTTTGGGAGATATAGTTCAGTTCATGGCATGTAATCATATTTTATAGTAGCTATCTTGGTAATTTTTAAAAACAATATTTTTTAAATTTCAGCTTCAAAAGGTTTTCTACAACGCAATTATTAGTGATTCTAAAAGGTCAATTAAAAATTTATTTTGTACTGTTATTTGTGTTTTTCACAATGAATTTTTCATCTCTTTAGATTGCCTGGGGTTCAATTAGAAATTATTCACAAATTAGCAGCCATTTTAATTAGCATTCAAAATCTTACGTCTGTCTGAAGAGCTAAAAATCGCTTATACCAGTGGTTCCCAGACCTTAGGAAGAAAAATCATCTACAATGTTTGGTAAAAATATAGATGCTTGGATCCAAACCCCAGGGATCAAATTAGCATTTGATATGAGAATATGACCTGTGAGTCCACATTTTTCACAGTTCAGATAATTCTAATGCACAGCATAGTCACTCTTTGAGAAACACCAAATAGCACAATGAAAAATAATGCAATATATATTTTTCCTAAAAATCGACAAAGAACAGAGACTGATAATGCAAAAGGTTTTTAAATATTGCTAAATGTTTTTAAAAATTCTATTTTTTTAAAAAAACTAAGAAGCATGATTTTTAGAAAGTTATGATACAAATAACCTTTAAGAACATGATATTGATCAGTTTTGTAATCTAACTTTTATTTCTGTATCCTTTTGACTATAAAGGAAAGAACTCTCAAAAGGCTGTAAATTCCTACATCAGTTCTTTGTGCCATTTCTGACAAAGGCTTAAAAATTATTTCCAGCAAAAGTCAAAACTGGCTGGGTGCTCACGCCTGGCCGGGCACTCACTATTTATAATCCTAGCACTTTGGAGGGCTGAGAGAGGAGGATTGCTTGAGCCCACGAGCTCAGGACCAGCCTGGACAACATGGCAAAAACCCATTTCTACAAAAACTACAAAAATTAGCCGGGTGTGGTAGTGCACACTTGTAGCCCCAGCCACTAGAGAGACTGAGGTGAGAGGATCACTTGAGCCCAGGTGGTCAAGGATGTAGTGACCTGTGATCCTGCCACTGCACTTCAGCCTGGGTGATAGAGTGAGAATCTTAAAAAAAAAAAAAAAAAAAAAATTGAACTAAACTAAATTTCATTGACCTGTAAGGGTAATAAATGCATGACAGTAATCCTTCATTAAATTCAAATTATGCTGATTAGTTGGGTAGATACTGTTATCTATTATAATATTGTTTATATGCCCCTGATTAAATTTTCTTTTTTAAATGCATTTTGGAAGTACAGCTCCTTAGCTAGTTCAGGACTAAGAGGGAAGGCTTAAATATTTTAAAATAGAAAAATTTATTAGTCCACAGTTCTTTAAACTTATAGCATCTAACATTTGTGGAATTTCACAAATGCCATTTTTATAGAGATTCAGGATCAATTTACAATATGTACAGTTTTGTCATAATCTGGTAGTTAAATATTTAAGAAAATCCAACACAATTTTGTTTATTGATGATGGCAGACTGTTGGGTTTTTTTTGTTTTGTTTTGTTTTGTTTTGTTTTTTTTGAGATGGAGTTTTGCTCTTGTTGCCCAGGCTGGAGTACAATGGCATGATCTCAGCTCACTGCAACCTCCACTTCCCAGGTTCAAGCGACTCTCCTGCCTCAGCCTCCCTAGTAGCTAGGATTACAGGCATGTGCCACCATGCCCAGCTAATTTTGTTATTTTAGTAGAGATGGGGTTTCGCCATGTTGGTCAGGCTGGTTTCGGACTCCTGACCTCAGGTGATCCACCCACCCTGGTCTGCCAAAGTGCTAGGATTACAGGCGTGAGCCACCACACCTGGCCATGCAGACTGATTTTTTAAGTGCAATTAGCCCATTCGGTGATCATGAATGGTTGGAACTTGAAACTCTCAGATGCCCTTTGAGCTAACAAATCTCCATCAAAAGGCTGCTATATCAACCCTAATACCTCCTTCTTGTAGTCTGTTAGTGAAAATAAAATACGGTTTTCCATTTTTCCTTTCAAAACCTTGCAACATACAGGCCAGGCACAGTCGCTCACACCTGTGATCCCAGCACTTTGGGAGGCCAAGGTGGGCGGATCACCTGAGGTCAGGAGTTCGAGACCAGCCTGACCAACATGGCGAAATCCCGTCTCTACTGAAAATACAAAAAAGTAGCTGAGCGTGTTGGCATGTGCCTGTAATCCCAGCTACTTGGGAGGCTGAAGCAGGAGAATCAGTTGAACCTGGGAGGCAGAGGTTGCAGTGAGCCACGATCGCACCACTGCACTCCAGCCTGGACAACAAGAGTGAAACTCCGTCAAAAAAAAAAAAAAAAAAAAAAAAAAAAAAAAAAAAAAAAAATCTTGCAACATACAAACATCTATCTTCTGCACTTTCTAGGTTAAAAAAATAAAAATATATGTTTCAAAGAGTATGAATCCTTTTACTATGATAAATAACAACATTCTTTGCCCACTCATGATATGCTTGGTAGAGCAATATGAGAGAAAATGCATAGACTTTGTTTTCAGAAGTTTGTACCCTATAAGTAGAAACAGGAAATGCAGATTACACTCAAGCATACATAGAAATATAATTCATACTCTAGAGAGATTTTAAATTTTATTTAGCGACTAGTACTCTACCTTTTTGCAAAACTTTATGAAGATTGCATCACTAAAGACAGCAAGCACGCAGATTTTGTAAGTTCAGTAATGTTGACAAAATAATAGGTGATGCATGCCAACATTGCTAATACTGAGATTAGGAGGGGCTTTCCAGGATTTAGGTTACAAAGCAATGTTCTCTTCACCACTATTCAGGAAAAAAAAAAAAAATCTGACGATCAAAGAAGCCCCTGTTCATACCACCAAAGGTTTAAAGACAACGGAAAGAAGTGGTGTAGACAGATCTCAAAGCCTCTCACCATGTCCTATTCTCAATGAGACATGGCCTAAGAAAATAGAATCTAAAAGCAAGACAGATACATTACCAACAAATACAGTATTATGTAGATGAAAACAAAAAATGATTTAACAAAAATAAAACCATCCATTGAAAGCTGATATGGTTTGGATGTTTTGTCCTGTTTAAATCTCATGTTGAAATCTGATCCCCAGTGTTGGAGGTGGGGCCTGGTGTGAGTTGTTAGGGTCATGGGGGCAGGTCCCTCATGAGTGTCTTGGTGTGGTCCTACTGGTAATGAGTGAGTTCTCACTCTGAGTTCAAAAGCTGGTTATTTAAATGAGCCTGGAACTTCCTCCTCTCATTCTTGCTCCATCCATCGCTGTGTGAGACCGTGGCTCCTCTTGCCTTCCATCATGACCAGCAGCCTCCTGAGACCCTCACTAGAAGCAAATGATGGAGCTATGATTGTACAGCCTGTAGAATCATGAGCCAAATAGCCCTCTTTTCCTCATAAATTTTCCAGCCTCAGGTGTTCCTTTATAGCAACAAAAATGGACTAACACAAAAACCATGGCACTACAAAAGCAGACCATGGCAGGGTGGGACTGGGTAGGAGAGAAGGAATCATAACCATGAAACATGTTGAAAGAATTGTCTACTAGAGGTAATATTGCCAGGCTGTGATTGAAATCCTAGAAAGATTTCAAAGATTCTCATAATATTGGACCTAGACTCCCAAATTCTCAAGGTTATGGAAACAACTGTTTCGTTAGGTTTAAATAAAAAGATATTCTAATAGTTTAAAGAAATGGAGAAAAATCAAATTGCGTCTATAAATCACATGCTTACTTAATCTATGTGTATAATGACTGCAGTTGGTACATTCCTTGAAGGAAGACAAGGCAAAATTTAGTCTAATTGCAGATGTAACGACTTTTCTTCTAAATATCACTTTTATGAAACCTGGTAGGAGCCCTGGTGGAAAACTGCACAGCAACCCCTTGGTGGAAAGAAACTGATACAGTGTATTGCTATGGGAAAAGAATGTTTTGGTTGGGTGAGCCTCAGATAAGACACCACAGATTGATGCCCCTAATTCATTCTCAGTATGTGTATAAATCAGAGAGAGGGTGCCTGCTACAGAAAGGATGATTTTCATCTCTTTAAAGCCCGAACATATGCTCAACAAGACTCTGGGGCAAGGATCAGGGTGTTTATATTTGATTCTAGCCTTCGTTTCATAAGTTCTAGTAAGCAGGTGTTTGTTTTGCTGTGTAGGTGGCTATCCCTGTATGCCTGAACCAGCAGGTCTTTCAGGAAGTAAGAACTGGGTGAGAGATTTGGTAAAGCGCTCTAGGAAAGATACGGTATGAGCTATCTGCTGGGAAGAAATTAGATCAGACTGGGGCTTATATCCCAAGCTGTGACAATAAATGTTGGGAATACCAGCATGACTGGGACATAATGAAAGAACACAGTCAGATTCTAGGGACCCTCTAACAACTGTTAGATTTATGAACTCCAGAGGAGGCACATGGACAAAAACGATGGTTACATCCACCCCACTGTATGGAATGTATAATTGCGAGTCAAGCCTTAGGATTAGGCATAGTAAGTGAGACCCCTTTTTCTCCCTCTCTCCACCAGTGTTATCAAGGAGTAGCAACACTATATCTCCAAAAGAAGTTAAAAAATAAAGAAGATAATTAGGGATCACCATTAGAGTTCCATTCTCTCTCTTTTGAATCCTCCAGTTATTTATGATCATCCCATAAATCATAAATTAGATGGGATATCAAGACTTCTTGATGAAAATCTACCAACTGAATTAAGTAGTCACAATATTGGCATCTTCACTCTCCTACGCCTGGAACATGTGGATTCATCTACTATTTGTCAGAGATTTATTTACTGGGACTTGCAATGGTGATATCAACCTAAGGATATTTACTGTATTTATTTATTTATTTATTTATTTATTTATTTATTTTGAGACAGAATCTCATTCTGTTGCCCAGGCTGAGGTGCAGTGGCGTGATCTTCACTCACTGCAACCTCCGCCTCCTGGGTTCAAGTGATTTTCCTGCCTCAGCCTCCTGAGTAGCTGGGATTACAGGTGCGTGCCACCACGCCCGGATAATTTTTGTATTTTTAGTAGAGATGAGGTTTCACTATATTGGCCAGGCTGGTCTTGAACTCCTGACCTCAAGTGAGCCACCCGCCTCGGCCTCCCAAAGTGCTAGGATTATAGAAAGGAGCCACCACACCTGGCCGGGTATTTACTTTATCCATTCCACCTACAATATTTAATATTAATAGAGTTTAATAAAGGAAGCTAGCAAATTTTCTTTATCCCCTAATATCTCAACAAAAAAGAAAGGGATTAAACTGTTATCCCCAAAAACACTCAGGGTCTGGCCATGTGCGTGACCACACTGGGACCCCAAGGGATGACAGCAATAGACTTTTTTGTAATTATCTTCCAGAATGTTAAACTGGAAACTGTTTCCATAACATCTCAATCTTGAAGGAGCTCAGCAGTCTTGGAGAGAGCATATCTTGGCTTTGGGAATTTGAGTTGTATGCACACTAGTGCACAAGCTGGAAAATAAATGCATAAACATAAATACATAACGGTACATAAACTGTAAGACTAGGGACTTTGAGTTGAGATACTTTTATTTATTATTTAGACAGAGTCTCACTCTGTTTCCCAGGCTGAAGTGCAGTGGTGGGATCTCAGCTCACTGCCACCTCTGCCTCCTGGGTTCAAGCAATTGTCCTGTCTCAGCCTCTTGAGTAGCTGGGACTACAGGTGCCTGCCATCATGCCTGGCTAATTTTTGTATTTTTAGTAGAGACAGGGTTTCACCGGATTGGCCAGTCTGGTTTCAAACTCCTGACCTCAGGTGATCCACCCGCCTCAGCCTCCTAGAGTGCTGGGATTATAGGTGTGAGCCACCATGCCTGGTCTGAGGTACTTTTAAATCAAGATTTTGGATTAAAGGATAGGATGCAGAGTAAGCGGCCCTTCTGGGACCCCATGACCCAGAGAGCCAAATGATTTATAAAACCTCTGCCATCTTTTGAATCATCTCTAGGCAAACTGCACACACACGCATGCAGCATGGGTGAATATAATGCCAACTTCCCTATCACACAATGACCTGAGCTGCCTATTATGAACTGAGGACGATCAGCACTTCCTTCTCACAGATAAGTGAGCCTAATACTTTGTCAGGAAATAGAAATGGAATATTCAAAATTATATAAATGGTAACTAAGTTTCGCAGAGTGTTTGCTACCTTAGTGCACAGTAAGGATTCCACAAGTATCCTCGTTTGTACATATCCATGTGATATTAGAGAACTACTCATTCCCTCCTGTAGGCTGAAGTAGACATAGATTAAACAGCAATAGAGAGTGCCATTGAAAGTGCCATGAGGAATCCTGGATCCTTGTCTATTTACGGAATATAGCTAATATTATAGCTAAGTGGTCAGAACTGAAAAATTGGGAGTTTTAGGAATTGGTTCAGGCAAAAATTGGACTCATTGTCAGATCTCACTCAAATTCATGTGTCACATATAGACGGATCCCTGAAAAATAAAGGATAGGAAGCACAGAAAATAATGATGCCAATTTGGCATGGCCAAATACAGATGAGTACAACTTAAACTGAAGTAGATGCTATAACATCATTTTATCTATTATAGTTTTGAAATAGTACCAAGGATGGATGATGTGTTAATAAGGATGGCCTAGATTATGTTACAATAACAAATAAAATCTCGCATCTCAGAAGCTTAAAACATCATCTGCAGTGAAAACGTATTGACCAGAACTAGTTGCATAGACCCATCCAACCACAATGGTGCCATGAAATGTGCCTCAAATGGAACAAAACTCAAATACTTACAAACAGCACTAGTGATGGCATGTTTGTGAAATGAGATTGCGTAGATACTGTTGTGGCAAATCACTTCAACTATGAGCAAAAGAAGTCACACTTAAGGACTATATCAGAGATGTAAACAGGCAGAGTTTGGTAAGAAAACTAACTACATAGGAGCTCGCCAGCAGAGGGGCGTATAAAGGTCTTACCTAGGGTAACTATTTAATAAGAATTTTAGTTTTCATATTCATTGATAAGGTCCACAGCCGAAGTAAACTGCAGAGAGCTGTAGGCCATTGCTGCTCAAATGTGAGTGTAAATCTGTCACCTAGAGTACTTGTTAGGAACGTAGATTCTGGTTGGGCACGGTGGCTCGTGCCTATACTCCCAGCACTTTGGGAGGCCGAGTTGAGCAGATCACTTCAGCATAGGAGTTCGAGACCAGTCTGGTCAATATGGTGAAAGCCCGTCTCTACTAAAAATACAAAAAATTAGCTGGACGTGGTGATGCAGGCCTGTAATCTCAGCTACTTGGGAGGCTGAGGTGGGGGAATCGCTTGAACCCGGGAGACGGAGGCTGCAGTGAGCCAAGACGGCACCACTGCACTCCAACCTGGGTGACAGAGTGAGACCCTGTCTCAAAAATAAATAAAAGTGTAGATTTTTATTCAGCAAGTCTGGGGTGAGGCCTGAGAGTCTGCATAATTAAGAAGCTCCCAAGTTATGTAAATGTTCCTGATCCTCGGATCATACTTTGTTTTGCTTTGTTTTTCTTCAGCTTTTATTTTTAGTTCAGGAGTACACGTGCAGGAGGTTTGTTACATAGGTAAACATGTGCCATGACAGTTTGCTGCGCAGATCATCTCATCATCCAGGTATTATGCCCAGTATCCATTAGCTGTTCTTCCTGATGCTCTCTTTCCACCCGATGGCCCTCTTCCCCAACAGGCCCCGGTGTGTGTTGTGTGTTTTTCCCCACCATGTGTCTATGTTTTCTCATCATTCAGCTCCCACTTATAAGTAAGAACATGCAATGTTTGGTTTTCTGTACCTGCGTTAGTTTGCTGAGGATAATGGCTTCCAACTTCATCCATGTCCCTGCAAAGAACATGATCTCGTTCCCTTTTATGGCTGCATAGTATTCCATGGTATATATGTAGCACATTTTCTTTATCTAGTCTATCAGTGATGGGCATTTAGGTTGATTCCATGTCTTTGCTTTTGTGAATAGTGCGGAAATGAACATAACACATGCACGTGTCTTTATAATGGAATGATTTATATTTCTTTGGGTGTATACCCAGTAATGGGATCTCTGGGTCAAATGATATTTCTGCCTCTAGATCTTTGAGGAATCACCACACTGTCTTCCACAATGGTTGAACTAATTTACATTCCCACCGATAGTGTAAAAGCGTTCCTTTTTCTCCACTACCTCGCCAGCATCTGTTTTTTTTTTTGTTGTTTTTTTTTTGACTTTTTAATAATAGTCATTCTGACTGGCATGAGATGGTATCTCATTGTGGTTTTGATTTGCATTTCTCTAATCTCTGACCACACTTTGAGTAGCCAAAGTCTAAGCTGTTACAGCATACCATTATGTTGTTTTTCCAGAATACTGTTCCTGGTTATAGACTCTATTAAAAGAGCAGGCCTATCAATGGGGAATCAAATCACAGTATTATTTGTACTAACTGCCAGTGGGATCATGGGATGGTATACTATAGACACATGAAGTTTCAAAAGCCAAAGAAATTAACACTGGAAAGATTACTACCCATATTATAAGAAGTAGAATGTGAATTAAATCAAATATACTTTCAGATCTTAATTTCAATTAAGACAGTGGTGTCCTTGCTTCAAAGGGTAAAAATCTCCCTGGATACCACTGTTTTCTTTCTCCCTTGGGTATTTACATGGGTATGGGACTATACTGAAATGTTGAAATGCTAACAGTGTATCAAAATGGGACTCAAAACCTGGTGATACAATAAATGTTGTGGAGGACCAGGGAGGATAGGATGGAATAGAATGGACTAATTCTATAAATACTATTTTACAGTGGAATGCAGAGGAAATTTGTGAGCAATATGCCTACTGCCCTCTGCAACATCTGAAGGCATTTGGAGGGTGGTTGCCATAGCAGAACCACCATTCCAAGAAAACATTTCATGAGGCCAGGCACAGTGGCTCACACTTGTAATCGCAGCACCTTGGGAGGCTGAGGCGGGAGAATTGCTTGAGTCATGGAGTTCAAGGCCATCCTGGGCAACATGGTGAGACCTCATCACTAAAAATAATTTAAAAAAATTAGCCAGGCATGGTGTCATGTGCCTGTCATCCCAGTTACTCAAGAGGCTGAGATGAGAGGATCACGTGAGCTGGGGCGGCTGAGGTTGTAGTGAGCCAAGATCATGCCACTGCGCTCCAGCCTTGGTGACAAAATAAGACCCTGTCTTAAAAAAAGAAAAGAAAGAAAGAGAGCGAGAGAGAGAGAGAAAGAGAGAGAAGGAAGGAAGGAAGGAAGGAAGGAAGGAAGGAAGGAAGGAAGGGAGGGAGGGAGGGAGGGAGGGAGGGAGGGAGGGAGGGAAGGAAGGGAAGGAAGGAAGGAAGGAAGGAAGGAAGGAAGGAAGGAAGGAAAGAAGGAAGGAAAGAAAGAAATACTCATCAAACTCTAAAATATTTGCAAAGTGATATTCTTGGGAGAAGGAATTTACCATGACGAAACAGTACCATTTATACTAAGAAAGCAAGAAAGGGTCTAAAGACTTAGATGGTACAAGTAGCAGTGCAACATGTATTGGAATAACATGCAAGAGAGCAACTGAAGTGATAAAATCACCAAGTTGAGTGTTGCTATCATTCTGGAGGGCTAAAGTAGTCGTCTTCTAACATGAAAGTGCTTCCCACTTTCACCCCAAAGATTTGTTCTTGGGTAGTGTACTTGTTCCCAGCCAACAAAAATTTCAATGGTTTAAATGCAGCTAGATATAAATCACCATAACCTTGAAACAGATTCCAGGTGCAGTGCAGTAGTTGCCTATACATTCTGTAGTGGTGGATTAAGTAAAGCAGAAATGTTATGTGTAAAATATATAGAAATAAAGATTCTAAGTTGGTATTGTCTTTAAAACATCACTTTGCAGATTGTTGGCAGTCAAAGTGGACAAAGAATAGATGAACTGTAAGTATTGCCCTGGATTACCGGATCATCATCTAGAGGCTGATGAAAAATCACGTGACTTGACCAAATATGGTTGACCACCAAAGGATAAAGTGTTAAAAGATAACAGTGCTGACACATTTAATCCAGAAAGGCACATAAAGATACAAGTTCTCATTGATAGTTAGCTTGACAGTGCCTATTGTGGAGAAGAAACTATTAAGGAGGAGGAAGTGTACCATAACCATCTACCACTAGCAATATGGCCAGAGATGATATTTGATATCTCATTTATCTTAGTGGTTCAAAGAGGAAATCCAGGTGGTCCTGGCCATCCAAGTCAGCCCATTCCATTGATACAGGTGTCTTAGGTAGTACAGATTGGGGAGATACTTATTGCCAGGTGTTATTTTTAAGTTATGGCTTCCAGAAAGTATCAGTGTACTACTAACCATATAGGATGAGTTTGGAGGTGTTCCCTCTTTCTCCACTTTCTGAAACACTTTAGCTAGGGACTGGTGTGATGGCTTATGCCTGTAGTCCCAGCACTTTGGGAGGCCAAGGCAGGAAGATTGCTTGAGGCCAGGAGTTCAAGACTGCAGTGAGCTGTGATTGAGCCACTGCACTCCAGCCTAAGTGACAGAGTGAGACACTGTCTAAAAATATATAAATAAAATTTTAAAGACAGAGGTTAGCTACGAATGGTTTTATTTCTTTTTGATATCATTTATAGCAGGGGTCCCCACCCCCAGGCCATGGACCACTGCTGGTCTGTGACATGTTAGGACCTGGACCGCACAAGCAGGAGGTGAACTGTGGACCAGCCAGCAAAACAAAACTCCATGATCAGTGGAGGCATTAGAATCTCATAGGAGCAGGGACCCTACTGTGAACTGTGCATGCAAGGGATCTTGGTTGCACATTTCCTGTGAGACTCTAACTAGTACCTGATGATCTGAGATGGAACAGTTTCATCCCAATACCATCCCCAACCACTGTGCCATCTGTGGAAAAATTGTCTTCCACAAAACTGGTCCCTGGTGCCAAGAAAAGGTTGGTGACCACTGAATTTTAGAATTCACCAGTAAAGCCATCTGAACCTGAGCTTTTCTTTGTGGGAATTCAATTTCTTTACTTGTTATAGGTTGATTCAGATCTTCTATTCTTTCTTGAGTCAGTTTCAGTAATTTGCATCTTTTTAGGAATTTGTTCATTTTAACTAAGCCATCTAATATGCTCTGTAGAGTCTAGACTTGGTAATGCTGTTTCCTTTTTATTCCTGATTTTGGTAGGGTTTTTTGTTTGTTTGTTTTTTAAGACGTAGTCTCACTCTGTTGCCCATGCTGGAGTCCAGTGGCATGATCTTGGCTCACTGCAACCTCTGTCTCCCAGTTTCAGGTGATTCTCCTGCCTCAGCCTCCCAAGTAGCTGGAATTACAGGCATGAGCCACCATGCCCAGCCATCTGATTTTGGTAGTTTTTATTCTCTCTTTTCTATTGCCCAGAGTTGCTAAAAGTGCATCAATTTTGTTTATATTTTCAAATAACAAATTGTTGGTTTCATTGCTTTTCTCTACTGCCTTTTTGTTTTCTATTTCATTAATTTTAGTACTGATCTTTAATATTTCCATTCTTAGGCTTAAGTGGCTCTTATTTTTCTGATTTCTTAAGAGGGAAGATTAACTTATTGATTTGAAACCATTCTTCTTTTTAACATGGGCATTTAAAGCTATACATTGCCCTCTAAACATTGCTCTGCCGTATCTTATATATTTTGCTCTGTTTTATTTTTATTTTTATTTAATTCAAAATATTTTCTACTTTTCTGTGTGCTTTATTTCTTAACTCATAGGTTATTTAGCTGTTTACTGTTTAATTTGCAAATATTTTTGTATGTCTCAAATTTCTTTCTGTGGTTGATTTCTAATTTAACCGCATTGTGGTTTCAGATTATACTTTTTATGATTTAAAACTTTTTAAATCTGTCGAGATTTGTTTTGTAGTCTAGCATACGATATATGCTAGATAATGGTAGATGTCTACTTAAAAAGAATGTATATTTTGTTGTCTTTGAGTGGAGATCTCTATAAAATATCAGGTCAGATTAGTTTATAGTGTTGTTCAAGTCTTCATCATTCTTGCTGATTTTCTGTAGGTTGCCCTGTGAGATATTGAGAGTGAAATATTGACATTGGCAAATACAGTTATTGAATGGTCTATTTTCCCTTTAATTTTTGCTCATGTATTTTGTGGCTTTGTTGTTAGATGCACATAATGGTTATATCTTCATGATGTATTTGCCTTTTGTCATTATGAAATATCCATCTTTATTTCTAGTAATATTTCCTGCCTTAAAGTTTATTTTGTCTAATACTAATAAAGCCAACCCAGTACTCTTATGGCTGCTTTTTAAGCAGTGAATTGCAGTATAATTTTCATACCATAAAGTTCACCCACAGTTAAAGTGTAAAATTCAATAATTTTTACAGACCTGAAATGTACAGAGTTGTGCAAACACCATGACAAAGCAATTTTAGAACATTACGATCACTCCAAAAAGATCCCTCTAACTGATTTGGAGACATTCACTCCCCATTTGTATCCCTAGCCCCAGTCATCCACGAATCTGCTTTCTGTCTCTGTACACTTGCCTTTTGCAGACATTTAATATAAATGGGATCATACAATATATGACCTTTTGCATCTGGCTTCTTTCACTGTGCATATTGGTTTTGAGGTTTGATATGGTTTGGCTCTGTGTCTCCACTCAAATCTCATCTCGAATTGTGATCCCTACATGTTGAGGGAGGGACTTGGTGGGAGGTGATTGGATCATGGGGGCGGTTTCCCCCATGCTGTTCTCATGATAGTAAGTTCTCACAAGATTTGATGGTTTTAAAGTGTGTGACTTTCTTTGCTGTCTCTCCTGCCACCATGTAAGATGTGCCTTGCTTCCCCTTAGCCTTCTGCCATGGTTATAAGTTTCCTGAGGCCTCCCCAGCCATGCAGAACTGTGAGTCAATTAAACCTCTTTCCTTTATAAATTACCCAGTCTCAGGTATTCTTTATAGCAGTGTGAAAACAGACTAATACAAGGTTATCCATGTTGTAGTACCTGTTCTTTGTTTCTTTTTATTTCCAAGTAGATTTCCACTGTGTGATCATACCACATTTTATATATATGTTTACCAGTATATGGACATTTGCATTGTTTTCTCATTTTGGCAATTATGAATGATGCTACTGTGAACATACATACAAATCTTTGTGTGGGCATGTTTTTATCTTGAGTAGATTGCTAGGAGTGGAATTACTATTTCTGTTAACATGTCAAGAAACTGCCAAAGTGTTTTCCAAAGTGGCTATACCATCTTACACTCCTACCCTGTGTGTTCCAGTTTCTCCACATCCCTGCTAACATTTGTTATTGTTGGTCATTTTTACTAAAACCATTTGGGTGGGTGTGAAATGGCATCTGACTTTTATTTTAATTTTCATTTATCTCAGCCTAGTGATGTTGATCACCATTTTTGTGTGCTTATTGGCTGTATGTATATCTTTTTGGGTGAAATGTTTATTCAGATATTTTGGCCCTTTTATACTGTGCAGTCTTTTTTTGGAATTGTACAAGTTTTTGTATATTCTGGATATAAATGTTTGATCATATGCATAATTTACAAATATTTTTTCTTAGTCTGTGTTTATCTTTTCATTTTTAATGGTGTGCTTTGAGGCGCAAAATTTTTTAATTGTGGTGAAGCCTAATTTATCAATTGTATGTGTATTAGTTTGCTGGGGCTACCATAATATAATTCTACAGACTGAGTGGTTTAAACAACATAAATTAGTTTTTTCACAGTTCTGGAAGTTAGAAGTCCAAGTTCAAGGTATCACTGGGTTTGATTTTTCTGAGGCCTCTTTTCTTGGCTTACAGATGGTCACCTTCCCTATCCCTCACATGGCCTTTCCAAAGTACATGTACATCCTTGGTGTCTCTCTTCCTTCTTATACAGACACCAGTCAGATTGGATTAAGGTTCATCAATATGACTTCATTGAATTTAATTACCTCTTTAGAGGCTCATTCTTTAAATACAGTCACATTATGAGGGGTGTTGGGGGTTAGGACTTCAACATGTGAATTTGGGGTTACATGATCAGCCCATAACATTATGGATCATACTTTTTCATGTCTAAAGAATCTTTGCCTAACTCAAGGGCACAAGGATTTTGTTTCATGTTGTCATCTTTTAAAATATACATATATTTAATTGACAAAATTGTATTATTCAAAGTGTACAATGTGATGATTTGATATACATTATACATTGTATATTGATTACTACAATCAAATGAACACATCCTCATCACCCATAGTTACCTTTTTTTGAGTGTGTGTTTGAGGAGAGGTGAAGTGGCTTAAAATCTACTCTCTTATCAAACAATACAGTATTATTAACTAAAGTCACCACGCTGTACATCAGATCCCCAGAACCTATTCATCTTTTGAGTGAGAGTGTATACATTTTAACCAACATCTTCCAATTTACCCCAACCCCCAGCTCCCAGCAGCCACCATTATGTTCTCTACTTCTGTGAGTTCAACTTTTTTAGATTCCACATATGAGTGAAATCATACAGTTTTTGTCTTTCTGTGTCTGGCCCTATTTTACTCAGTATAATGTCCTCCAGATTCATCCATATGGTCGCAAATGAAATAATTTCCTTGTTTCTTATGGCTGAATAATATTTCATTTGAATCTACCAGTTTTTAAAATCCATTCATCCTTCAGTGAACACTTATGTTGTTTCCATGTTTTGCCATTGTAAATAATGCTGCAATGAACATAAGGATGCAGATAACTCTTTGAGATACTAGTTTTATTTCCTTTGGATATATACCAAGAAGTGGGCTATAAACTTCTAAAAGTTTTGTGGTCTCAGCTCTTATATTAATTCATTTTGAATTATTAAAATGATTGAATGCTTAGTCTATCTTTTCTCATCTTTTGCCTATCAACTGATTTGTGTCTTTGAGTCTAAAATGTGTCTCTTATAGGCAAAATATAGTTGGATTTTGACTTAAAAAACATCTAGTCTGACAATCTCTGTTCATTGACTAGCATATTTACATCAGGGATCAGCAAACTTTTTCCATAAGAGACTAGATAATACATATTTTAGACTTTTCAGGGAAGTCTCTGTTGCACTCTTAACTTTGCTATTGTAGCACAAAAGCAGCAATAGAATATATAAATGGATGCGCATGGGTGTGTTCCAGGGGAACTTTATTTTTCAAAACAAGCAGCAGACAGAATTTGGCTCGCAGCCTGCATTTGCCAAGTTCTTGTTTAGACCACTCACATTTAATGTAAATATTGATATTATTGGATGTACAGCTGGTACTTCATGATTTGCTTTCTATATATATCAAATGGTTTTATTCCTGTGTTCCTACTTTATTCCCTTCTTTTGTCTGAAATCAATAGTTTTTTAAAAATTTCTGTGAAGAATACATTGGTAGTTTAATAGGAATAACATTGAATCTATAAATTGCTTTGGGCAGTATAACCATTTTGACAATATTGATTCTTGCCATCCATGTACATGGAATGTTTTTCCACTTGTTTGTGTCATCTCTGATTTCTTAGAAGAGTGTTTTATAATTCTCATTATAGAGATCTTTCACCTCCCTGATTAGCTGTGTTCCTAGGCAGTTCATTCTTTTTGTGGCTATTGTGAATAGGACTGCATTCTTAATTTGGCTCTCAGCTTGGATGCTGTTGGTGTATAGCAATGCTACTGATTTTTGTACATTGATTTTGTATCCTGAAACTTTGGTGAAGTATCAGATTAAGGAGCTTTTGGGCAGAAACTATGGGGTTTGCTAGGTAAAGAATCATATCATCTTCAAACAGGGGTAAGTTTGACTTCTTCCATTCCTATTTGGATGCCCTTTATTTCTTTCTCTTGTTTGATTGCTGTTGCTAGCACTTCCAGTACTATGTTGAATAGAAGTGGTGAGAGAACGCGTCCTTGTTTTGTTCTGATTTTCAAGTGGAATGTTTCCAGGTTTTGCCCATTCAGTATGATGTTGGCTGTGGGTTTGTCGTAGATGGCTTTCATTATTTTGAAGTACATTCCTTCAATGTCTAGTTTGTTGAGGGCTTTTAACTGATGGGAAGCTGAATTTTATCAAATCTGGGTGCTCCTGTGTTATGGGCATATATATTTAGGATTGTTAGGTTTTATTGAACTGAACCTTATACCATTATGTATCGTCATTGTCCTTTTTGATCTTTGCTGGTTTAAAGTCTGTTTTGTCTGAAATTAGGATAGCAACACTTGCTTCTTTTCTGTTTTCCATTTGCTTGGTATATTTTTTTTCTGTCCTTTTGTGAGCCTATGGGTGTCACTGCATGTAAGATGGGGGTCTTGAAGATAGCATACCGATGGGACTTTCTTCTTTATCTAACTTGCCACTTGGTGCCCTTTTTAAAAATATATATATATACTTTAAGTTCTAGGGTACATGTGCATAACATGCAGGTTTGTTACATAGGTATACATGTGCTATGTTAGTTTGCTGCACCCATCGACTCATCACTTACATTAGGTATTTCTCCTAATGCTATCCTTACCCCAGACCCCCACTCCCCAACAGGCCCTGGTGTGTCATGTCCCCAGCCTGTGTCCATGTATTATCGTTGCTCAACTTCCACCTATGAATGAGAACATGTGGTGTTTGGTTTTCTGTCCTTGTGACAGTTTGCTGAGAATGATGATTTCCAGCTTCACCCATGTCCCTGAAAAGGGCATGAACTCATCCTTTTTTATGGCTGAATAGTATTCTATGGTGTATATGTGCCACATTTTCTTAATCCAGTCTATCATTGATGGACATTTGGGTTGCTTCCAAGTCTTTGCTATTGTGAATAGTGCTGCAATAAACATATGTGTGCATGTGTCTTTATCGTAGAATGATTTATACTCCTTTGGGCATATACCCAGTAATGGGATTGCTGGGTCAAACGGTATTTCTAGTTCTAGATCCTTGAGGAATCGCCACACTGTCTTCTACAATGGTTGAACTCATTTACACTCCCACAAACAGTGTAAAAGCATTCCTATTTCTCCACATCCTCTCCAGCATCTGTTGTTTCCTGACTTTTTAATGTTCACCATTGTAACTGGCGTGAGATGGTATCTCATTGTGGTTTTGATTTGCATTTCTCTAATGACCAGTGATGATGAGCATTTTTTCAAATGTTTGTTGGCTGCATAAATGTCCTCTTTAGAGAAGTGTCTGTTCATATCCTTTGCCCACTTTTTGATGAGGTTGTTTTTACCTTGTAAATGTGTTTAAGTTCTTTGTAGATCCTGGGTATGAGCCCTTTGTCAGATGGGTAGATTGGAAAGATTTTCTCCCATTCTGTAGGTTGCTTGTTCATTCTGATGATAGTTTCTTTTGCTGTGCAGAAGCTCTTTAGTTAGATCCCATTTGTCAATTTTGGCTTTTGTTGCCATTGCTTTTGGTGTTTTAGTCATGAAATCTTTGTTCATGCATATGTCCTGAATGGTATTGCCTAGGTTTTTTTCTAGGATTTTTCTGGTTTTAGATCTTATGTTTAAGTCTTTAATCCATCTTGAGTTAATTTTTGTATAAGGTGTAAGGAAGGGATCCAGTTTCAGTTTTCTGCATATGGCTAGCCAGTTTTCCCAACATCATTTATTAAATAGAGAATCTTTTCCCCATTGCTTGTTTGTGTCAGGTTTGTCAAAGATCAGATGGTCGTAGATGTGTGATGTTATTTCTGAGGCCTCTGTTCTGTTCCATTTGTCTATATATCTGTTTTGGTACCAGTACCATGCTGTTTTGGTTACTGTAGCCTTGTAGTATCGTTTGAAGTCAGGTAGCATGATGCCTCCAGCTTTGTTCTTTTGGCTTAGGATTGTCTTGGCAATGCAGGCTCTTTTTTGGTTCCATATGAACTTTAGTTTTTTCCCCAATTCTGTGAGGAAAGTCATTGGTAGCCCGATGGGGATAGCTATAATTACCTTGGGCAGTATGGCCATTTTTACAATATTGATTCTTCCTATCCATGAGCATGGAATGTTCTTCCATTTGTTTGTGTCCTCTTTTATTTCATTGAGCAGTGGTTTATAGTTCTCCTTGAAGAGGTCCTTCACATCCCTTGTAAGTTGTATTCCTAGGTATTTTATTCTGTTAGTAGCAATTGTGAGTGGGAATTCACTCACGATTTGGTGCTCTGTTACTGGTGTATAGGAATGCTTGTGATTTTTGCACATTGACTTTGTATCCTGAGACTTTGCTGAAGTTGCTTATCAGCTTAAGAAGATTTTGGGCTGAGATGATGGGGTTTTCTAAATATATAATAATGTCATCTGCAAACAGAGACCATTTGACTTCCTCTTTTCCTAATTGAATACCCTTTATTTCCTTCTCTTGCCTGATTTCCCTAGCCAGAAGTTCCAACACTTCGTTGAATAGGAGTGGTGAGAGAGGGCATCCTTGTCTTGTGCTGGTTTTCAAAGGGAATGCTTCCAGTTTTTGCCCATTCAGTATGATATTGGCTGTGGGTTTGTCATAAATAGCTCTTACTTTGAGACAGGTTCCATCAATACCTAGTTTATTGAGAGTTTTTAGCATGAAGGGCTGTTGAATTTTGTTGAAGGCCTTTTCTGCATCTATTGAGATAATCATGTGGTTTTCATTGTTGGTTCTGTTTATGTGATGGATTACATTTATTAATGTAATTAATACATTGTAATTAATGTATTAATGTAATTAATGTATTAATTAATGCATTAATTACATTAATACATTAATGCATGTGTTGAACCAGCCTTGCATCTCATGGATGAAGCCGACTTGAATGTGGTGGATAAGCTTTTTGATGTGCTGCTGGATTTGTTTTGCCAGTATTTTGTTGAGGATTTCCTCATTGATGTTAATCAGGGATATTGTCCTAAAATTCTCTTTTTTGTGTTTGTCTCTACCAGGCTTTGGTATCAGGATGATGCTAGCCTCATAAAATGAGTTAGAGAGGATTCCGTCTTTTAATAGAGATTGAAATTGTTTCAGAAGGAATGATACTAGCTCCTCTTTGTACCTCTGGTAGAATTTGGCTGTGAATCCATCTGGTCTTGGACTTTTTTTTGGTTGGTAGGTTAGCAATTATTGCCTCACTTTCAGAACTTGTTATTGGCCTTTTCAGAGATTCAACTTCTTCCTGATTTCCTCTTGGGAGGGTGTATGTGTCCAGGAATTTATCCACTTCTTCTAGATTTTCTATTTTATATGCGTAGAGGTGTTTATAGTATGTTCTCTGATGGTAGTTTATATTTCTGTGGGATTGGTGGTGATATCCCCTTTATTTTTTATTGCGTCTATTTGATTCTTCTGTCTTTTCTTATTTATTAGTCTTGCTAGCAGTCTATTTTGTTGATCTTTCAAAAAAAAATCAGTTCCTGGATTCATTGATTTTTTGAAGAGTTTTTTTGTGTCTCTATCTCTGTCAGTTCTGCTCTGATCTTCGTCGTTTCTTGCCTTCTGCTAGTTTTTGAATGTGTTTGTTCTTCTCTAGTTCATTTAATTGTGATGTTAGGGTGTCAATTTTAGATCTTTCTTGCTTTCTCTTGTGGGCATTTAGTGCTATAAATTTCCCTGTACACACTGTTTTAAATGTGTCCCAGAGATTCTGGTATGTTGTGCCTTTGTTCTCATTGGTTTCAAAGACATATTTATTCCTGCCTTCATTTCATTATGTACCCAGTAGTCAGTCAGGAGCAGGTTGTTCAGTTTCCATGTAGTTGTGAAGTTTTGAGTGAGTTTATTAATCCTGAGTTCTAATTAGATTTCACTGTGGTCTGAGAGACAGTTTGTTGTGATTTCTGTTCTTTTACATTTGCTGAGGAGTGTTTTACTATTATGTGGTCAATTTTAGAATAAGTGCAATGTGGTGCTGAGAAGAATGTATATTCTGTTGATTTGGGGTGGGCAGTTCTGTTGATGTCTATTAGGTCTGCTTAGTGCAGAGCTGAGTTCAAGTCCTGTATATCCTTGTTAACCTTCTGTCTCGTTGATATGTCTAATACTGAGAGTGGGGTGTTAAATCTGCCATTAGTATTGTGTGGAAGTCTAAGTGTCTTTGTGTGTCTCTAAGGACTTGCTTTATAAATCTGGGTGCTCCTGTATTGGGTGCATATATATTTAGGATAGTTAGCTCTTCTTGGTGAACTGATCCCTTAACCATTATGTAGTGGCCTTGTCTCTTTTGATCTTTACTGGTATAAAGTCTGTTTTATCAGAGACTAGGATTGCAACCCCTCCTTTTTTTTTTTCCCCCATTTGCTGGGTAAATCTTCCCCCATCCCTTTATTTTGAGTCTGTGTGCATCTTTGCGTGTGAGATGGGTCTCCTGAATACAGCACACTGATGGGTCTTGACTATCCAATTTGCCAGTCTGTGTCTTTTAACTGGGGCATTTAGCCCACTTAAATTTAAGGTTAATATTGTTATGTTTGAATTTGATCCTATCATTATGATGTTAGCTGGTTATTTTGCCCATTAATTGATGCAGTTTCTTCATGGCATCGATGGTCTTTACCATTTGCTATGTTTTTGCAGTGGCTGGTACTGGTTGTTCCTTTCTATGTTTAATGCTTCCTTCAGGAGCTCTTGTAAGGAAGGCCTGGTGGTGACAAAATCTCTCAGCATTTGCTTGTCTGTAAAGGATTTTGTTTCTCCTTCACTTATGAAGCTTAGTTTGGCTGGATATGAAATTCTGGATTTATTCTTTAAGAATGTTGAATATTGGCCCCCACTCTCTTCTGGCTTGTAGGGTCTCTGCTGAGAGATCCGCTGTTAGTCTGATGGGCTTCCCTTTGTGGGTAACCCGACCTTTCTCTCTGGCTGCCCTTAACATTGTTTCCTTCATTTCAACCTTGGTGAATCTGAAAATTGTGCGTGTTGGGGTTGCTGTTTTCGAGGAGTATCTTTGTGGTGTTCTCTGTATTTTCTGAATTTGAATGTTGGCCTGCCTTGCTAGATTAGGGAAGCTCTCCTGGATAGTAAACTGAAGAGTGTTTTCCAGCTTGGTTCCATTCTGCCCGTCACTTTCAGGTACACCAATCAAACGTAGATTTGGTCTTTTCACATAGTCCCATATTTCTTGGAGGGTTTGTTCATTTCTTTTCACTCTTTTTTCTCTAATCATGTCTTCTCACTTTATTTCATTAATTTGATCTTCAATCACTGATATCCTTTCTTCCACTTGATCAAATCAGCTATTGAAGCTTATCCATGCTTCAGGAAGTTCTCGTGCCATGGTTTTCAGCTCCATCAGGTCATTTAAGGTCTTCTCTACATTGTTTATTCTAGGTAGCCATTCACCTAACCTTTTTTCAAGGTTTTTAGCTTCCTTGCGATGCGTTAGAACATGCTCTTTTAGCTCAGGGAAGTTTGTTATTACCAACCTTCTGAAGCCTACTTTTGTCAACTCGTCAAACTCATTCTCTGTCCAGTTTTGTTCCCTTGCTGGCGAGGAGCTGTGATCCTTTGGAGGAGAAGAGGCACTGTTTTTTGGAATTTTCAGATTTTCTGCTCTGGTTTCTCCCCATCTTTGTGGTTTTATCTACCTTTGAGCTTTGATGTTGGTGACCTACAGATGGGGTTTTGGTGTGGATGTCCTTTTTGTTGATGTTGATGCTATTCCTTTCTGTTCGTTAGTTTTCCTTCTACCAGTCAGACCCCTTAGTTGCAGGTCTGTTGGAGTTTGCTGGAAGTCCATCTAGACCCTGTTTGCCTGGGTATCACCAGCAGAGGCTCCAGAACAGCAAATATTGCTGCCCGATCCTTCCTCTGGAAGCTTCGTCCCAGAGGGGCACCCGCCTGTTTGAGGTGTCTGTCAGTCCTTACTGGGAGGTGTTTCCCAGTCAGGCTACACGGGGGTCAGGGACCCACTTGAGGAGGCAATCTGTCCATTCTTGGAGCTCGAACGCCATGCTGAGAGGACCACTACTTTCATCAGAGCTGTCAGACAGGGACATTTAAGTCTGCAGAAGCTGTTTGCTGCCTTTGTTCTACTATGCTCTGCCCCCCACTCTGTGCCTTTTAATTGGGGGCATTTAGCTATTTACATTCAGTTTGTATTTATATGCATGGATTTGTTTCTGTCATCATCTTGTTACCTGATTATTATATAGTCTTGTTTGTGTGTTTACTTTAGAGTGTCACTGGTCTATGTACTTCAGTGTTTTTGTGGTGGTTAGTAATGATCTTTCCTAACATTGTTTAGTACTCCCATCAGGACTGCTTATAATGCAGATCTGGTGGTAACACAGTCACTTAGCACTTGCTTGTCTGAAAAGAATCTTACTTCTACTTTGCTTATGAAACTTAGTTTGTTTGGAAATAAAATTCTTGTTGGAAATTGTTTTCTTTACAAATGCTGAATACAGGCCCCCATTCTCTTCTGGCTTGTAGAGTTTTTGCTGAAAGGTCTGCTGTTAACCTGATGGGGTTTCCCCTGAGTTGCCTCTTTTTTCTTT